>NC_056728.1:610892115-611007115 GCF_019279795.1 Protopterus annectens | reverse complement strand
TTTAAATACTATTTCTCACAAGAGACTTGGAGCATTTTGATATTGATATCCAACTTAACAGCACTTTGCATTGAGCTCACATGTAAGTTTTAGCACTGTGATTTCTTGTAGGAATAGTTAAAGCTAGTAAAGATTAATTAGGTATTTTTCTTTGAAATCAGACCTGTCCTACTCTATTATTTTAAGTTTCTGTGTGATCTCTGAACTCTTAGATAGTTTTGTCTTGTATTTTAATTATTTATTATAAATATTTTTAAACATTTCTACTTGTGGCTGATTTGTGTAGAAATAAGCTTTAGAGTACATTGTATATTTATAGAGGTTATTGTAATAGGCCACTCTAAAGTAAGCCTTGACTGTTAGTCATACTACCATTGGATATTAATATTGCACAGTAATAATTGGACACCCTTTTAAGGGCCTTTTAGTAGCTGATATTATTAACTGGGTGGTGGCAGTAATTACTACCGTATAGTCTGGGTAAAAGGGCACAGTTGGAGAATCTGTGTCAGCCTTTCCCAGGAGTGTCTTTGAAGTTGTATAAATACTTATCTCAAAGTGTGTGTGTGTGTTGTGTCAGCTACTTGGCAGGGACACAAAGCACTGCTTGGACTGACAGGGTACTGGAGGTTTTAGCTTGCCCAGTTAGGCTGAGATCTGGACCCTATAGCTGTGCCATTGAGGAGTCTTATTGGGGACCTAGTGAGCAAGAGAGCAACCATCCCCAGATTGACTGTGATCTCTGTGTGCACTTAAGGGAAATTGTACTTTACTGTGTGTATTAGTTATCCTTTCCTCTCTTCTAGGAGACAACCTCCCTGGTGTTTGTGGTGAGGATTGAGGCTCCTTGATTGCTGGGCCAAGGCACGATCATCACAAGTTTTTGGCAGTGGTGGGATCTACTTCACATACTAATTGCCTTGTAGTGGTGTGGGTAGAGCAAATTCCTGTAGTTTATGTACAGTGATCCCTAAAAGTGTTTTGTACTCAAAAACAGCCATGCAGTGTATACTCAAGAGTTCAGATCACAATTGTTTTATTTCTTTTAGTAGCTTAGTTTAGTTAGGGTGAGCAGTCATCATGTCAGCAGAAGAGTATGGAAATCTGACAAGGAGCCAGCTGGCGGAGATGTGCCAGGCTAGGGGACTGGTGCATGGAAACCTGACTAAAGCAGACCTGATTGCAGCCTTGGTTACAGCTGCATCAGAAAACAGCAGCCTGGAGGACAATCAGACTGACAGTGGAGATACAATATCCTCAGAGAATGGACAGCTCAACCTTTCTGCAGTGGACTTAAAAATCCAGCTGGAACTAAAGAGACTTGATTTGGAGGCCAGCCATATGGAATTAGAAGCAGCCAAGAAAATGAGGAGTCTACAAGCTGAGGAATATGAACAGCAGAGGAGGCATGAGAGGGGAATGCTGACTCTTTGCCATGGAGGTAATGGGTAAGGGAGTAACTGGACCCCAGTTGCACAAAAGGTCAGTAAATTTCTTCCACAGTTTAAAGAGGGGGATCATTTTGATAGCTTAATTCACATATTTGAGTGGGTATGTAAACAGTATGAAGTTGACCAAGGGCTCTGGGTACGGTTCCTGACCCCCTTACTCCATGGTAAAGCTGTAAATTCTTTAACAAAAATGCATGACACTGACTGTTTTGATTATACTGCTGTAAAAAGACATTTATTAGAATGTTTTAAGCTAACACCAGAAATGTATAGGAAAAAGTTTTGTGAGCATAGACGCAAGGCAGATGAAAATGTATGTGAATAAGTGGCTGAACTGAGCACTTATTTTCATAGCTGGGTCAGTGGAAGTCAGGTCACCACTTTTGAAGGGCTGGCAGACCTTTTGGTAAGGGAACAAGCCCTTAGCACTTTGCCTGAGGACATGAGGATCTGGTTAGCTGATAGACAGTGTGCTACTTCAGAGGAGCTGGGGAAGAAGGGAGACCTATAACTAGCAAGCAGGGCAGCCTTGCACAGGAAAGGGACCCCCAGTACTGCTCATGGGACTAAAGGAACCCATGCTGGGCAGTACAGACTTCCCCAACAGAATCAGCCAGTAGCAGGGGAAGCCACTAGTCCAGGTATACGTCCAGGACCTAGGGTGAAATGTTTTGAATGCAACCAGTGGGGCCATGTGGCATACAGGTGTCCACGGAGGCAAGGTGGGGAACAAAAGGTGAAAAAGCCAGTAAGTGGGAAAAACAAAATGACAATAGTAGGTCGCCTTGAGACAACATGGGTATGGAACTACCATCTTGCAGATGTCCTGAGAGGGAAGGATTTGGATGAGGCAGTACTATGTAATTATGCAGTTACACGCAGTGAGGCTAGGAGACAAGCATGTGGATCTGGTAGCCTGGGGGAGACCCAGACAGACTGCACACTTGCAGTCAGGACTGCTGAGGTGGTTATTTCAGGGAGAGAGCTGCTCTGTAGCAGTGGGACTGAATGTGAGCTGCAGCTGCTTGTGGGTACTGATGTTCCCTTGGACAGGGTAACTGCAAAGGAAGAGGTGTGAAGCAGTACCCAGGCTGACAGCAAGGCACCACTGTCAGAGGATGCCAGATGTTCTGTGGAAGGGGAGCTGGGAAGGGTTACAAGGAGAGACTTGAGACAGGCTCATCTCTCAGACCCTACATTGCAAGGCCTGAGGCAGGTAGCTAGGGAGGCACCTGATTCTCAAGGGAAGGGAGAATCTGTATACTGGAACGAAGGGTTACTGTACAGAGTGTGGACCCCTGAGGGAGGGCTAGAAGGTAAGAGAGTAGAGCAGTCGGCAGTGCCTAGAGCTTACTGTCTGGCGCTTGTAGCTGTAGCCCATGATATCCCGTTTGCACATCATATGGGCATAAAACGTACAAAGAGGTGTGTTATGCAAAACTTCTATTGGCCTGGAATTTCCAGAGATGTAACAGGGTATTGCAGGACCTGTGAGCAGTGCCAAAAGGTAGGCAAGGCAGGAGACAAGGTGAGAGCTCCTTTGATGCCTTTGCCTGTGATTGAGGAGCCATTTCAGAGGGTAGCTATGGATATTGTGAGTCCTCTGAGTACCCCAAGTTCCACAGAGAAAATGTGTATCCTAGTGATTGTAGATTATGCTACACGATACCCTGAGGCAGTGGCTTTGTCCTCTATTGAGGCAGACAAGGTGGTAAATGCTTTGCTAGAGATTTTCAGCAGGGTAGGTTTCCCAAAGGAAATACTGTCTGAAAGAGGTGCCAATTTTATGTCAGACCTGCTGGCTTGTCTGTGGAAGTCCTGTGGGGTGAACCACATGAAGACCACCCCCTACCATCCCCAGACTAATGGTCTTGTTGAGAGGTTAAACTCTACAATCAAGTCCATGCTATGGGCATTTGCAGATCAGTTTAAGAAGGAGTGGGACAAATATTTGCCCCATCTGTTGTTTGCTTAAAGGGAGGTTCCCCAGGGATTCACAGGTTTTTCACCCTTTCAGTTGCTGTATGGGTATAGGTTGAGGGGACCTCTAGATTTAATTCGAGATGAGTGGGAAGGTGAGTGTGAGTCTCACAAGGAGTCTGTTGTGGCATATGCCCTGAACCTCAGGATAAGGCTCAGGGAACTCATGGGCTTCGCCCAGGAGAACCTGGCAGTAGCCCAACATCAGAAAAAGGTGTAGTATGACAGAAATGCTTGCACTAGAGAGTATACTGTAGGGCAGCAGGTGATGGTTCTCATTCCTGTCAGACACAACAAGTTGCAAGCAGCTTTGGAGGGACCCTACAAGGTGGTAAGAAAGGTATGTGATGTTAACTACATGGTGGAAGTGCTAGGCAGATGGCAGGGGAAAAAATTGTACCATGTTAACATGATGAAACCTTACCATGATAGGGAGGCCCTTGTGCTGAGCATTTGCAGTGGATTGCAGGAGGAGTCTGAGAGAGATCTTGTGACTGATCTCTTCAGTGAGGCTCAGGCTGACGCCTCGGTGGAAGGGGTAGCAATGTCCCAACAGCTATCTCCTACCCAGGGTTGCGAAATCCGAGCAGTGTTGCAGGAGTTTGGGGGAATGTTCACCAGTGGTAAGATAAGGCTAGAACCTGCCAAAGTGGAAGCTATTCAGGCATGGCATGCACCTGTTACCAAAAAGCAGGTGAAGGCATTCTTGGGGACAGCAGGGTACTACAGAAAGTTCATTCAAAATTATACTACCATAGCTGCATCCCTTACAGACCTGACAAGGAAGAACAGGCCAGATAAGGTAGTGTGGACCCCATCATGTGAGCAGGCATTTCAGAAACTTAAGGAAGCGTTGGGAAGTCCAGCTGTGTTAGCCAGTCCAGACTATAGAAAATAATTTGTTGTGCAGGTGGATGCTTCAAACTATGGGGTGGGGGCTGTACTTAGCCAGATTTCTTCAGAGGGAGAAGAGCACCCAGTGGTTTATCTCAGTTATAGGCTCCAGTCCAGGGAGCAATGCTATGCAGCAGTAGAAAAGTAATGTCTAGGCATAGTGTGGGCACTACTAAAACTTCAGCCTTATCTGTATGGAAGAAAATTCACTGTGATGACAGATCACAACCCTCTAATATGGTTAAACAGAGCCAGTCAGCAAAATGCCAAGTTGCTAAGATGGAGTCTGGGTTTGCAAGCATATGATATGTCAGCGCAGCATCGCAGTTGGAGTAGCAATGCCAGTGCAGATGGGCTCTCAAGATAGGGAATGGGGAAGGTACACCCAGATAGACCTGACATTTTCAAGTGATGTTTCTCAAGAGGCACTTGAAAAACTTGCTTGAGTTCCCTGGGGGGGGAAGAGATGTGATGATTGGGGAGAGATGGGCGAAGGCTGCCAGCCTAGTCAAATAGAATTTGATACATAATTCTAGCAACTTATAAATAAATGCAAAATACAGGCTTGTGTTTTTAAATGTAAGAAAACACTGTAAAATGTGAACTTTAAGATTTTTGCAACATTGCCATCTGCTCTAAGGAAAACCAAGCAAAGTATTTCAAATGTGTCTTTTTAAGATGAAAAGATCTTATGAATCTCTTTAATGTTTTACAAGTCAATTCCAGTGTGCCTGGATGAAGGTTTCATGCCCATTGTTTAAGGCTAAAGTTTATGACCAGAATTTAGATGTGGAAGGTGCTTTATTGCTCTAGTTTCTGTTAGAATATGCATGTGAAATGTCTTCTATTGTTGTACGTTTCTGTGTCGGTGTTAGATTGCTAAATAATGCAGTTTATTTGCCTGGGAAAACCTAAATGTCAAAAATGATGTAATTTGGGGAGAGACCCAGCAAACATGTTTGTTAGTAATGTTGATATCCAACTTAACAGCACTCTGCCTTGTGCTCATATGTAAATTTTAGCACTGTGATTTCTTGTAGGAATAGTTAAAGCTAGTAAAGATTCATTTTATTTGAAATCAGACCTGTCCTACTGTATTATTTAAAGTTTCTGTGTGATCTCTGAACTCTTAGATATCTCTGTGGTGTAGTAGTTTTGTCTTGTATTTTAATTATTTATTATGAAATATTTTTAAAACCTTCTACCTGTGGCTGATTTGTGTAGAGATAAGCTCTAGAGTACATTGCATATTTATAGAGGTTATTGTAATAGGCCACTCTAATGTAAGCCTTGACTGTTAGTCATACTACCATTGGATATTAATATTGCACAGTAATAACTGGACACCCTTTTAAGTGCCTTTTAGTAGTTGATATTATTAACTGGGTGGTGGCAGTTATTACTACCATATAGTCTGGGTAAAGGGGCAAAGTTGGAGAATCTGTGTCAGCCTTTCCCAGGAGTGTCTGTGAAGTTGTGTAAATACTTATCTCAAAGTGTGTGTGTGTTGTGTCAGCTACTTGGCAGGGACACGAAGCACTGGTTGGACTGACAGGGTACTGGAGATTTTAGCTTGCCCAGTTAGGCTGAGACCTGGAACCTATTGCTGTGCCAGTGGGGAGTCTTACTGGGGACCTGGTGAGCAAGGGAGCAAGCAGCCCCAGAGTGACTGTGATCTCTGTGTGCACTTAAGGGAAATTGTACTTTACTGTGTGTATTAGTTATCCTTTCCTCTCTTCTAGGAGACAACCTCCCTGGTGTTTGTGGTGAGGATTGAGGCTCCTTGATTGCTGGGTCAGGGCACGATCATCACAAGTTTTTGGCAGTGGTGGGATCTACTTCACATACTAATTGCCTTGTAGTGGTGTGGGTAGAGCAAATTCCTGTAGTTTATGTACAGTGATCCCTAAAAGTGTTTTGTACTCAAAAACAGCCATGCAGTGTATACTCAAGAGTTCAGATCACAATTGTTTTATTTCTTTTAGTAGCTTAGTTTAGTTAGGGTGAGCAGTCATCATGTCAGCAGAAGAGTATGGAAATCTGACAAGGAGCCAGCTGGCGGAGATGTGCCAGGCTAGGGGACTGGTGCATGGAAACCTGACTAAAGCAGACCTGATTGCAGCCTTGGTTACAGCTGCATCAGAAAACAGCAGCCTGGAGGACAATCAGACTGACAGTGGAGATACAATATCCTCAGAGAATGGACAGCTCAACCTTTCTGCAGTGGACTTAAAAATCCAGCTGGAACTAAAGAGACTTGATTTGGAGGCCAGCCATATGGAATTAGAAGCAGCCAAGAAAATGAGGAGTCTACAAGCTGAGGAATATGAACAGCAGAGGAGGCATGAGAGGGGAATGCTGACTCTTTGCCATGGAGGTAATGGGTAAGGGAGTAACTGGACCCCAGTTGCACAAAAGGTCAGTAAATTTCTTCCACAGTTTAAAGAGGGGGATCATTTTGATAGCTTAATTCACATATTTGAGTGGGTATGTAAACAGTATGAAGTTGACCAAGGGCTCTGGGTACGGTTCCTGACCCCCTTACTCCATGGTAAAGCTGTAAATTCTTTAACAAAAATGCATGACACTGACTGTTTTGATTATACTGCTGTAAAAAGACATTTATTAGAATGTTTTAAGCTAACACCAGAAATGTATAGGAAAAAGTTTTGTGAGCATAGACGCAAGGCAGATGAAAATGTATGTGAATAATTGGCTGAACTGAGCACTTATTTTCATAGCTGGGTCAGTGGAAGTCAGGTCACCACTTTTGAAGGGCTGGCAGACCTTTTGGTAAGGGAACAAGCCCTTAGCACTTTGCCTGAGGACATGAGGATCTGGTTAGCTGACAGACAGTGTGCTACTTCAGAGGAGCTGGGGAAGAAGGGAGACCTATAACTAGCAAGCAGGGCAGCCTTGCACAGGAAAGGGACCCCCAGTACTGCTCATGGGACTAAAGGAACCCATGCTGGGCAGTACAGACTTCCCCAACAGAATCAGCCAGTAGCAGGGGAAGCCACTAGTCCAGGTATACGTCCAGGACCTAGGGTGAAATGTTTTGAATGCAACCAGTGGGGCCATGTGGCATACAGGTGTCCACGGAGGCAAGGTGGGGAACAAAAGGTGAAAAAGCCAGTAAGTGGGAAAAACAAAATGACAATAGTAGGTTGCCTTGAGACAACATGGGTATGGAACTACCATCTTGCAGATGTCCTGAGAGGGAAGGATTTGGATGAGGCAGTACTATGTAATTATGCAGTTACACGCAGTGAGGCTAGGAGACAAGCATGTGGATCTGGTAGCCTGGGGGAGACCCAGACAGACTGCACACTTGCAGTCAGGACTGCTGAGGTGGTTATTTCAGGGAGAGAGCTGCTCTGTAGCAGTGGGACTGAATGTGAGCTGCAGCTGCTTGTGGGTACTGATGTTCCCTTGGACAGGGTAACTGCAAAGGAAGAGGTGTGAAGCAGTACCCAGGCTGACAGCAAGGCACCGCTGTCAGAGGATGCCAGATGTTCTGTGGAAGGGGAGCTGGGAAGGGTTACAAGGAGAGACTTGAGACAGGCTCATCTCTCAGACCCTACATTGCAAGGCCTGAGGCAGGTAGCTAGGGAGGCACCTGATTCTCAAGGGAAGGAGAATCTGTATACTGGAACGAAGGGTTACTGTACAGAGTGTGGACCCCTGAGGGAGGGCTAGAAGGTAAGAGAGTAGAGCAGTCGGCAGTGCCTAGAGCTTACTGTCTGGCGCTTGTAGCTGTAGCCCATGATATCCCGTTTGCACGTCATATGGGCATAAAACGTACAAAGAGGTGTGTTATGCAAAACTTCTATTGGCCTGGAATTTCCAGAGATGTAACAGGGTATTGCAGGACCTGTGAGCAGTGCCAAAAGGTAGGCAAGGCAGGAGACAAGGTGAGAGCTCCTTTGATGCCTTTGCCTGTGATTGAGGAGCCATTTCAGAGGGTAGCTATGGATATTGTGAGTCCTCTGAGTACCCCAAGTTCCACAGAGAAAATGTGTATCCTAGTGATTGTAGATTATGCTACACGATACCCTGAGGCAGTGGCTTTGTCCTCTATTGAGGCAGACAAGGTGGTAAATGCTTTGCTAGAGATTTTCAGCAGGGTAGGTTTCCCAAAGGAAATACTGTCTGAAAGAGGTGCCAATTTTATGTCAGACCTGCTGGCTTGTCTGTGGAAGTCCTGTGGGGTGAACCACATGAAGACCACCCCCTACCATCCCCAGACTAATGGTCTTGTTGAGAGGTTAAACTCTACAATCAAGTCCATGCTATGGGCATTTGCAGATCAGTTTAAGAAGGAGTGGGACAAATATTTGCCCCATCTGTTGTTTGCTTAAAGGGAGGTTCCCCAGGGATTCACAGGTTTTTCACCCTTTCAGTTGCTGTATGGGTATAGGTTGAGGGGACCTCTAGATTTAATTCGAGATGAGTGGGAAGGTGAGTGTGAGTCTCACAAGGAGTCTGTTGTGGCATATGCCCTGAACCTCAGGATAAGGCTCAGGAACTCATGGGCTTCGCCCAGGAGAACCTGGCAGTAGCCCAACATCAGAAAAAGGTGTAGTATGACAGAAATGCTTGCACTAGAGAGTATACTGTAGGGCAGCAGGTGATGGTTCTCATTCCTGTCAGACACAACAAGTTGCAAGCAGCTTTGGAGGGACCCTACAAGGTGGTAAGAAAGGTATGTGATGTTAACTACATGGTGGAAGTGCTAGGCAGATGGCAGGGGAAAAAATTGTACCATGTTAACATGATGAAACCTTACCATGATAGGGAGGCCCTTGTGCTGAGCATTTGCAGTGGATTGCAGGAGGAGTCTGAGAGAGATCTTGTGACTGATCTCTTCAGTGAGGCTCAGGCTGACGCCTCGGTGGAAGGGGTAGCAATGTCCCAACAGCTATCTCCTACCCAGGGTTGCGAAATCCGAGCAGTGTTGCAGGAGTTTGGGGGAATGTTCACCAGTGGTAAGATAAGGCTAGAACCTGCCAAAGTGGAAGCTATTCAGGCATGGCATGCACCTGTTACCAAAAAGCAGGTGAAGGCATTCTTGGGGACAGCAGGGTACTACAGAAAGTTCATTCAAAATTATACTACCATAGCTGCATCCCTTACAGACCTGACAAGGAAGAACAGGCCAGATAAGGTAGTGTGGACCCCATCATGTGAGCAGGCATTTCAGAAACTTAAGGAAGCTTTGGGAAGTCCAGCTGTGTTAGCCAGTCCAGACTATAGAAAATAATTTGTTGTGCAGGTGGATGCTTCAAACTATGGGGTGGGGGCTGTACTTAGCCAGATTTCTTCAGAGGGAGAAGAGCACCCAGTGGTTTATCTCAGTTATAGGCTCCAGTCCAGGGAGCAATGCTATGCAGCAGTAGAAAAGTAATGTCTAGGCATAGTGTGGGCACTACTAAAACTTCAGCCTTATCTGTATGGAAGAAAATTCACTGTGATGACAGATCACAACCCTCTAATATGGTTAAACAGAGCCAGTCAGCAAAATGCCAAGTTGCTAAGATGGAGTCTGGGTTTGCAAGCATATGATATGTCAGCGCAGCATCGCAGTTGGAGTAGCAATGCCAGTGCAGATGGGCTCTCAAGATAGGGAATGGGGAAGGTACACCCAGATAGACCTGACATTTTCAAGTGATGTTTCTCAAGAGGCACTTGAAAAACTTGCTTGAGTTCCCTGGGGGGGGAAGAGATGTGATGATTGGGGAGAGATGGGTGAAGGCTGCCAGCCTAGTCAAATAGAATTTGATACATAATTCTAGCAACTTATAAATAAATGCAAAATACAGGCTTGTGTTTTTAAATGTAAGAAAACACTGTAAAATGTGAACTTTAAGATTTTTGCAACATTGCCATCTGCTCTAAGGAAAACCAAGCGAAGTATTTCAAATGTGTCTTTTTAAGATGAAAAGATCTTATGAATCTCTTTAATGTTTTACAAGTCAATTCCAGTGTGCCTGGATGAAGGTTTCATGCCCATTGTTTAAGGCTAAAGTTTATAACCAGAATTTAGATGTGGAAGGTGCTTTATTGCTCTAGTTTCTGTTAGAATATGCATGTGAAATGTCTTCTATTGTTGTACGCTTCTGTGTCGGTGTTAGATTGCTAAATAATGCAGTTTATTTGCCTGGGAAAACCTAAATGTCAAAAATGATGTAATTTGGGGAGAGACCCAGCAAACATGTTTGTTAGTAATGTTGATATCCAACTTAACAGCACTCTGCCTTGTGCTCATATGTAAATTTTAGCACTGTGATTTCTTGTAGGAATAGTTAAAGCTAGTAAAGATTCATTTTTATTTGAAATCAGACCTGTCCTACTGTATTATTTAAAGTTTCTGTGTGATCTCTGAACTCTTAGATATCTCTGTGGTGTAGTAGTTTTGTCTTGTATTTTAATTATTTATTATGAAATATTTTTAAAACCTTCTACCTGTGGCTGATTTGTGTAGAGATAAGCTCTAGAGTACATTGCATATTTATAGAGGTTATTGTAATAGGCCACTCTAATGTAAGCCTTGACTGTTAGTCATACTACCATTGGATATTAATATTGCACAGTAATAACTGGACACCCTTTTAAGTGCCTTTTAGTAGTTGATATTATTAACTGGGTGGTGGCAGTTATTACTACCATATAGTCTGGGTAAAGGGGCAAAGTTGGAGAATCTGTGTCAGCCTTTCCCAGGAGTGTCTGTGAAGTTGTGTAAATACTTATCTCAAAGTGTGTGTGTGTTGTGTCAGCTACTTGGCAGGGACACGAAGCACTGGTTGGACTGACAGGGTACTGGAGATTTTAGCTTGCCCAGTTAGGCTGAGACCTGGAACCTATTGCTGTGCCAGTGGGGAGTCTTACTGGGGACCTGGTGAGCAAGGGAGCAAGCAGCCCCAGAGTGACTGTGATCTCTGTGTACACTTAAGGGAAATTGTACTTTACTGTGTGTATTAGTTATCCTTTTCTCTTCTATGAGATGACATACTTGGTGTTATTGGTGGGGATTGAGGCTCCTTGATTGCTGCGCCAGGGCACGGTTGTCACATCAAGTATGCGATATATATATATATATATATATATATATATATATATATATATATATATATATATATATATATATATATATATATATATATAGTATATGATGCTGTGTGTTTGTAAACATCTGTTTTATTACAAATGCATTTGCTACGATGTCTATATTGGGTTTTTTAGTTATCGGTACTTTCTTTCTGTTTTGTTTTTGTATAGTTTGGAGATAAACTCCCCAATCTACGTTGAAAGTGTGACTCCTCAATTGAACTTTCTTACTAAAGCAAATGCAGACCGATAAAAATGCAAATAAGTAAGCAAGTAAACAAAATAAGCAACAAAATATATACACAAAGGTATAAATAAATAAATAAATACAAAAGTACATCTTCACCTCAGTTTCCCAGGTTATAAGCAGAGATGATTTTATTTTTAGCCTTTTTCCCTGACATGCCCTATAAACTTTAATTTCTGCCCTTCGTGATTACCAAAACATCAGCCAAACATTTCATTCTCTCCTTTCTTTATGAATAAATTTGTTCAAATTTTGTAATCTATGTGATGTCGGTGACAGCTGTGTGCCCTCATGATTACTTATCACAAAAATAACTCTAGCCTGTTTACAGCCATACAAAACAGATGCCTTCATACCTCTGTACTATACTTTATAGTTCTTGCTAACTGTTTATAAAGATGGATAACACTTTATTGGCTCCTATTTGTGGTGACTGTACCAGTGCATCTAGATATTTTATGAGACTTAAAGACTAAATTTCTCTTATAATTTTCATTCTTTGATTTATCATATATGACTGACACCAGAACCACTTTCCTTTATTTCTTCCTTCATACAAGTGCTTTTTTTTATTTGTGTGTGTTTTGTTTTCAGATGAGGCATTTTGCATGCTTTGAAGTAGATTTTAGTTGTAATCTTGTGGGTATTTCTCCAGTTTTGAAAAAGCACCCTTGCATGACTTTTTTACTTGTGTATCAGTTCTGTTTCATATATACAAAAAAGAGGACCTATTTGAGCCTCTGCAGTGTCTGGTGTGCCACATTTACAGGCACTGAGAATCATATAGGACTACTTATGATGCTGATCAACTCTGGCACCCCACTGTTAACCACATTTTTTATTTTAGTGAAACCATTTAATATGACCCTCAGCATCTTTTTTTTTTTTAAACCTGGTACTAATTTGAGTTTCTAAGGCTCATAAGAGTGAGTACTGAAATAGTAAGACTAATATAAGAAAATGGGGCATTCCTATGACATTCCTATGCCACACACTAGTAGGAATGGAGGGAAAGACCCCCACACACACACACACACACATGTATTGGCTTGTGAAAAACAATTGTAAAGAACAGAACAGCAAAAGCTGTCATTTCAATTATTAGTCTTAGAATTATAAAAAAGGGCCTTTCTAGCCAGGCATATACTCATGTTACCAACAGGAAACTCACTCTGTTTAAATATATCATATCATTTTTATTAAATTGTTTATAACAAAATAAAGCAATTACAATAACAACAACAAAACAATCAACACTTAATACATTTCAGGATGCATTTCAAAGATTCCTTTTGTGTGTGCTATAATTCTAGAATCTGTAAAGATTAATTAATTAAGCAAATCACAAAGTTTGAATATGGGCATGACATTTTGTCACTCCTTCCACTTCCAGTGGTTGTAAGAGGCTTCTTAATGACCTGTAGCAGTCTTTGAAAATGTTTCAAAAATGTTTCGACTCTCTACTGTTTTACAGTAATATTCTTTATGATTAGTTTGACTTATGCTTGTGCAAAGGAACACTCCCCTTGTTTTCATTTAGTAGCATGGATACATTTTTCCTATTTTCATTTCACTTAATTTGCAAAAAAAATGATATCAATAAATATAAGCCTGGGTCCTCAAATGCTTAACCCAAGGCCGTGCTCAAAATATATGCATGCAGTTTACTTTTAGTTGGTTAAATTTCCAACAGCAATAATTTTTCTTTCTTCCTATACTCTTTGGCAGCCTTTTTCTGGTTAAGTACCACTTACATAGTATCCTCATATTTTGATCCCATAGCACAGGTCATCTTTGTAATGATTTTATCATAGTCTATGCCAACTCTCACTGTTCTCTGTCAGCATACAGATGCTCCCGATTCCTCTGTCTTGTTTTTAATTGACTATTCCTGCTTTATTCTTATTCTTTCTCATACTTCTTGTTATATATTGCTACTTTTCCTTTCTTAACTAATACCCACTGTCATTATAAGGCATGGAATGGCTTGAATTTTCATGACTTTTGGAAATCAAATCATATAGATAGCGATTGTGTATATGTATGCCAGTGCTGCATAGGGAGTTCAAATTTCACTTGCATGACCTGGAATGTTTCAACTTGTGGATAAACTGAATGTTTTTCGACTTCATCTGTTAATATAATATTGCATTTTTTTTCAATTCCTGCATCTGTCCCATTATTATACCATTTTCAAGTACGATACTTTCAACCTCATTAGTGCCCGTATTGATGATCTGCAAAACTTGTGCTTTTTAGTATCTCTTTTTCTCATATTTCAAACCCATGCATATAGTATTAAGCTCAGGTATTTATTGTATAGAAAGACATTACAGTCTTGGTAACCCTAATATTCTGGATCATATGAAGTACCATGCCACATGTTGGTAGATGCAGCAACTCCTATCCCTCATGCTGAATTGGCATGTTAGCAACTTTCCTAGAAACAAGTCTCTATTTCCTCTAGAGCTAAATTATAAATCATGTGCTGAATCTTTGTTAATGTCTGAGTGTATATATTGATAATAAGCAGACCATAGCTTTAATTGCATTGTTTTTACTGATTAGGAATGTTAGTTTAGACTCAGATTTTGACTCTGTATTTTGTTTTTTAATATTTAAGGATTTTCTTTTACTGCTACATGAGTTCTATATCTGACTATCACATCTGGATAAGACAGAAACAAGTTCTTCTCTAATGCTTCCATAGTTTTTTTTGCCCGGTACATGACCTCAGTCTGAGAACTACAGTTTTGTTTTTATTGCACTTAAATCCAGACTATTGCAAAAATATCTAAATATCCTTTTTACTGAATTAATAACTATATCTGTCTGTCAGCTCATTAAGAAGCGGTCAGTTGTGAACACAGAAATATATATATATATATATGTATATATGTGCGTGTATGCAGATGTGAATGTGTGTGTGTGTGTGTGTGTGTGTGTGTGTGTGTGTGTGTGTGTGTGTGTGTTATGAGTGAGATCGGGAGATTGACAGCAATGTGTGAATGAATGCAGGTATAAATGAGGTGTGTATGTGTGTGTGTGTATACGTATAAAGGGGAAATAAAGTTAATACGTCATATGCAGATAATACAGTTATGATTGCCAAAAATATAAGATGGTTAATAGAAGCAATGAAAATGTTTAAAAAAATGGTTAAGTTATGTTGATCTGATGATATTTGAGAAAAGTGCAAAGGTTATGGGGAAATTACAATGAAATCAAGAACATATTCTATATGAAGAGCATTTGAGAGGTTGGACATTGTTTTAGGGAGCTAGGATAAGATGAATAAGCAGTGGTAACACTGTAAGAAAAGAAATACTAGAAGCAAGCAAGAACTGGAATATGTTTAGATTAAAATTTAGGGAAAAGTGTATTTGATTAATATAATAATACAAGAAAAACTAAGTTATCTGGGTTGTATGATAGTATTTTATTTGATGCTAGAAAATAAATTATTGCAGACAGTATTCAAAATTATTTGGGGATCAAAGTGGTGCAGCTGTATATACTAAGATAGAAGGGAGGATGCAAAAATCCATTCCAATAAATCCAGTAGTTTTTTTTTCTTTCCTTGTATATTTATGGAATGTTAAAAGTTATGAAATTTAATAAAGAGAAGTGTATTGCAAAATTGTTGAAGTTGAAGCATGAAGAGGCATGAGATAATCTTAAAAATGCAAAGGGAAAACTGAGAAGGGAACATGGTGCACTGGAGAAGGAAAATTGACATTTTTAGAAAATAAATTTAAAATAATTTGAGGAAAGAAAAAAAAAACTTGTGTTATAAAATGATAATGGTGGATTACTTTCATATTAGTTGTTGGGAAGATAAGAATCGAGGGGTGAGTGAAGCAATTGATAAAATAAAAAATAAAAATGTATACAAAGATTCCCATACTGGGATGAAGGACAGGATTATAATAGTGACTGGTATTCATAAAGTAAGTGCCACTAAAAAGATTTATATTATATAAAGCTTTGCTGAATGGTTATTTACTAAATTTTACTGCAAGTGAATCCGTTGGCAGACCACCATAGCTCAATAACTTAAAAACAAGAACTGTAATGAACACATTAAAACTCTTAACCTCTTTATTTCACTTCCTGCTCTATAAAGCTAGAAGGCTGATGATTGGTTCCAACCAAGAGGCTTGACCCCCAGGATATCTATGATTGGAAGTTATTCCATTGGCTAAAGAAAAGGATGTGGCCTCTACATGATCGAGAGATTGGTTGTTTTGAGTTTTAAGTAGGCTTGAGACCAGGAAGTGAAATACGATCTGATGAAGGCTAATACAGCCAAAAGCACTTATCAGACTTGAATACCTTTGTTCCAGCTTGTTTTATTATTTTTAAAGAGTTTAAGAGTTTTAACGTGTTCATTAAAGTTCTTGATTTTAAGTTAATGAGCCATGCTGGTCTGCTGAAGGATTCATTTGCAGTTTTTCTTTGTTGCCATCAGTACCTTCAGCAGTGTTAACAGAGTTCTTGTTTGATGTATTAAATTTAAGGTTGATCAGACAATAGAACTTGTACTTGCGAAATGTCCTTGAGTGATTAAGGTATGGGAACATTGAAAAAATATGTATGGACGTAGGGGTTAAATGAATAACTATAAGATAGCTTTTTATGGGGAAGATGATGGTAATAGTCAGGTTAAAAAATAGATAAATTTTATAGGAATATTAAATATAATATTTAGCAAGGACAAAGAAATTATTGTTTAACAAAATAATGTATTTTGGTGAGATTATAAGATCAATATGACTTTTGTTACAGTGAAACTATGGGAGGGGGTAAAATATGGGAGAATGTAAAGAGTATATCATGTTATATGTGTTTTTTCATTACATTTTATTTATGTTTATGTATGCTTTCTTTTACATTTAATCATTTAAGAATGATGTATTAATATTGTAAGTTATTCTAAATAAAGGCCCCATATTATTTTCAATTAATTCCAAGGGATAATTTCCATCCACCTGAGCTTGCACCTTCTCATTTTCAAAAAAAAAAAAAAAAACAGTCAGGAACCAAGTGAATAGCTGCACTTTCTGTTATTGCACTTCTTCTGGTACCTTGGCTAACAAGCCTTCAAGGAACAAAATGTTATACTATAGCAGCCTTTTAAAATCCCATCAATTTAATATGCAAATACATTTCATTCATTAAACATTTGATTAATAAAAAATCGTCACCCAAACTTAAAAGTGCATTTCCCTTAAATGAAAGAGAAGACAAACTTTATATTAACCTTGCTATGAAAAATACTCAAAATTATTGCACATGCTATATACATAATTAATAATATTTCTACTAACTTTTTTAACTTTTAGTTTTAAACTTATGTTAAATCTATTTAACAATACATAACTATCTTACCACCTTCACTATTATCTAACAAAATCTATAACCTGACGTTCCCCCTTTAGCTACACATACATGTATATGCTTACACATACAAACAAAAAAAAAATCTAAACATCCAATAAACTAATTTATTTCATTAAACAGCTCAATTTACTTCTAGATTCAATCCACGTGAATGTAAGGTTCCTAAATCTATAATAAATTTTGCTTCCAGCTTTAATAACCTATGTATAAATTCACCCCCACCATATCATAAGTTCCAAAAGGTCTGGCCAGAACACTAAAGAAAAAACTATCCACATTTTCTTCATGCATAGAACAAAAATGTTGGGCCACTGGGTTCGCTAATCTCACATTTCTAACATCACCCAATGCTCCAATATTCTCAACTTCACATTCCTTTTTGTTTGCCCAATATACCACATTGTTGGTGTGCATCCACACTCAATGATGTAAATGACTCCACAAGAGTCACATTTAAATTTGTTTTTGATCCAAAATTTCTTTCAGTTGATGACAGAACTATCCAATGTTTTTATTTTATTACATACTTTGCACCTTCCACAAGGAAAAGCCCACATTTTTTCCCCACAATGTTCTGTGCTCTCTGATTAAGCAATTCTTTTAAATTGCTAAATCTACCATATGAGAAAGTATCTGTCTTCAGGAATATTTTCCCTATCATCTCATCTCTACAAATTACTGGCCATAACTTATTTACCAAATCCCTTATGGTATCTGAGAAAGGAGAGAATTTAGTTACATAAAACATAAGCTCCATTTCCTCTGAATCTTTTACATAATAGTCATTCCTGGAACCTTCTTGATAACTTTTTTTACTTGGTATTCCTCTAACCTTACCCATTGCTGCTTGTATGTGTGTGTCCTTGTAGCCCCTCCTCAACAACTTGTTCTTGACCCTGAGAAATTCCTTTTCTAGTACTTGATTATCAGATGTATTAACAAGGGTAAGCTTAACTTCCCCATAGGGTAAGGACTTTATCAAATGCAATGAGTGAGAACTACTAGCCACTATAAAATTATCGGCTGCTGTTGTTTTATGAAAAGGATGATATTGAGGCCTTCCATCCTTGTCTACATAAAATTCAACATCAAGTAACCGCATTGTTCTATCACTGACATATTCTCAAAAAAAGCCATAAACAGTATAGCATATGAGGGGGCAAAAGCTGTCCCCATTCCTGTCCCCTCCAACTGCAAATAAAATGTTTGTTCAAAAGCAAAATAATTGTGCGTAAGGACATACTCCAACAGCTGACAAATATACATAGTTCTAAGGCCATTCCCCATCATTTAAACAATTGCTTCTAAACCCTTCTCTATTCTAATATTTGTGTAAAGTGATTTAACATCCACACAAGCAAGGTAATACTCTGAACTCCACTGGATCTTCTCAATACATTCCAAAACATGTGCAGTATTTTTAACATATGACTGAACCCTGGGAAGAAAAACCTTCAGTTGAGAATCCAAGAAAATGCCAGTGTTTTGCAAAAATGCTCCCACCCCCAAAACTATTGGTCTCCCAGGGGGGTTAGTAAATGATTTCTGCAACTTAGGAATTGCAAAGAACTTTGCATCTCTTGGATTTTTTACATATAACTTTTTGACATCAGTTTGATTAAAAAAAAACAGCCTTTCACCTCTTTCTAATAACTCAAGCCCTCATTAAACATGTTTACTGGATTAAATTGCATTTTTTTTATATACGTTGTCATCTGACAACAATTCAAACACCATGTTGTTGTAATCTACCCTTGTCATTACCACCAAATTTCCCCCTTTGTCTGCTTGTGTAAAAACATAATGTTCAGTTAAGCCTCATAACTGCTTTAAAGCTTTCCACTGTTTTTTGCTTAAATTCCAGATACTTGAATTTCTACTAAAATTATTATAAGCAACTTCTGTTTGTTTGCACAATACAGTTTCAACCATATTAACAGTTACAAACATTTTGGGATGTACAAAAGATATTACAAATGGAACCTTTGTTACAACCAGTTTACCATATCCAATTGCAAAACTCACATTACATTCATTTGCATGGTCAAAATCATTACTGATGTCCAAGTTTAATGTATCATCAAAGTCCACAACTGGGTTGTCATATACTGACATGTTCAGAAGTGAATCATCCAACGATTCACCACAGCCCACTTCTTCTTCATTTCTGCTTTGTCCCTTATTAGAAAAAAAAGACTCTTAAATGCAACTTTCTGCAAAACTTTTTAACCTCACCCAATAAATCTGCTAAGGTAGGTAAATATGTAGAGACAAACTTAATGCCCTTCAAAAGGACACTTGCAGCTTCTTCTGAAAACATAAGGCCTGATAAGTTTACAATGCTTAAATCACTTTCCACAGATGAACCCATAACAATACAGTCTGTGTAGCTAGATGAAAAAGTAAGGTCTATTAAGTTCACAGTACTTAAACATTTTTTACAGATGATACAGACAAAATGCCATCTGTATGATTACCTGAATGTGTCTGGTCTGATACATTTGCAATACTTAAGTCATTTGCTACCCATAAAACAGGGAAAGTACAGTTTGTGTAGTTAATACATACCTTGCTCCGTTCGCGAGAACAGTCTAATTTCTTTTTCCCTTTCCCTGTACCATCTTAAGCAGATGTTACCTTGGTTTACCATCTCATCTGAAGGCTTGTACACTCAGGAGTGTAACACCCCGAAGTTCTTCAGCACAGCTCCAACCATTTAAAATGTAATCCAGTCACCTAGACTGGGAAGAGAAACACAGCCTTATGATCTTCAAGCACCAAAGGCAGATTTGCTGTCTGTTGAGTCACTGACACAACTTAACAATTTTAGCTAGCTACTTATTGAAAAATATATTTCCTTTTTATTGAATGTGTTCATTCACCTGTGTTCCATATAAGGAATATAGTATTTCTTAACTTAGAAATTGTTGATTTCTATTTTGATTCTCCCAGTCCTTGCGACTGAGTCTACTGAAAGTCTGCAGGCTGTTGAAAGTCTAGGCTCAGACAAAGCCTTCATCAAAATTCATTGCTGTCACCCAAACTCACTGTCCCCAGGTGCCTATCTAGTGAATCATTATTACTGAACCATATAAATATCTAAAAATTCTTAGCTATCTCAACAAAATAGAAACACAATCCATTGTGTAGTTTATTAAACATTTACTACATGTTTTTTGAATAACTAAAACTCCTTGGAGCTTGATAAAGAAGCACATTGCATTATCTACAAGTAGTCTTCAACGTACTTCAGATCCATATGTAGTGCAGTACTAACTCTTGTGTATGTGCCTCAGCAATTTGGTACATTAATAATTAAGGTACCAGACTCAAATCATGTCTCATGACTGTGTTGTCTGTATGGTGAACTTTTTATTATGTTGATTTCATTTATTCATTTACACCATTAGACAGATGTAAACGTTCTATGAAGCGTCTGTTCCACTTCAGATTCATTTTACAGAAATCATTAAGTCATAACTGTAACTTGGAAGAGGTGATGGTTTTTGCATTTCATCTCACAAAAGTACACTATTTTAAGACTGGTTCACCTGATAGAGCAACTGGAAACAAATGAAGCATTGTACAGTGAAATAAAGAATATAGTAAGCCAAGGCAAAATAAAGAATGGAGTATAATAAAAATGTACCAAAAACATACCAAAAATGAAAATGTTATCTTTGAATACTCAAGGAAATATACTACAGATAATAAAACCAAGCAAAATGTCTAAGCTATTGTCATGAAAATTATAAATCATTGAGATAAGGTGTAAAACAAGCAAGGCCTATAAGCTATCATGCTGAAACTTTCAGTGATGACAAAGAGGGAACATCTTTTGTTATGATTCTCCCTTGAACATGAGGTATCTCTTTCTCAGTGGTTACCCCCACCTTTTTTATATTGATGTACATGGTTCTCATACAACTCAGTTTAGTTTTCTTGGGCACTCTCTTCCCATAGCACACCACACATTTCTATAACTTTATACTGAGTGATGAGCTCCTCACACAAGTCATCTACTCCTGCTGTGGATTGTCTATTAGCACGATGCATTTCTTTAGCTTTGTATGGAATCATGTTTACCATACTACTCACCTACCATTGCTGTGAACTCTCTTTTCATAGCAGGAAAATTCCAATGTAGAATACGCTCCCTTTTTAGACTCTGTGGCAGGCTCTGTATAAAACACCAAATTTCCTTTAAATTGATAAAAACTGCTGAGCAAAGCAATGGTGGGGTAACAAAAATGTTCCAATGCTCCAGAGTCCAGGAAATGCAGCGAATAAAAGACGATCCAAGTGTATACTCAACAAATATATTTATTTATAAAGTGAGGTTAGCGCTTTCGCAGTAGCTTCATCAGACCTAGTGTAAAACCAATACTCTAAATCAACTGTTTAAATACATTCAAGGGCGCCAAAAGAAATCAGACTAATTAAAGCTACAGTGCATATGTAAAATGCATTAACCCACACAGTATTGCTTAAAAACAGCAAAAATCATTAAAAATACATGGATACAAAACTGAAATCCTCTAAAACAGCACATTTAAAGCTTTAATAAAAATAGAAATATATTAAAAATATTTATATTAAAAAAGTTAGAAACAGTCACATACTAGGGGGTTTCTAATGAGAACTATCAAATAAAGACTGTTATAGAAATGTACTCATTTCTTGTTTCTCAATCTCCTGGATTTTAATAGGGGTCGAAGTGGGACCTTCCCATTAAGGCCAGGTGGCATATATGCCCTGAACTTAATAATCCAGTGTATCTCCCTGGATTCTGTGTAGTTCTTAATATCTCCCCTCCTACAAGACTTCAGGATCTGCTCTAAGATCCTGAACTTAAACTGATGCATGGTCCCCTCTTCCTTTGTATGTCTTGCCAAAGCGTTTTGCATATTGCCCTTTCTTGTGTGATATACGTGTTCCCTGATCCTGTCTCTCAGGACACGGTTGGTCTTGCCCACGTAATAGGCTGAACATGACGTGCAAGTGGCAAGATAAACAACATCTGACGACATGCAATTGCCTCTGGTTCGAATATGGTAGACACCCTGTCCATATGGATACTCAAACAAGGGATCACTCAAAATGTGGGAGCAAAAATTGCATCTATTGTAAGTTGTCATATAGGGTCCTTCGTGTATCATAGGTTCCTGTGTTTTGCCTGGATAGCAGAGTAACTGTTTAAGGTTCTTCTTATTACGGTATACAAACTTCGGTTTGTCACCTGCTAGTCCATTGATGATAGGATCCACAGAAAAAATGTGCCAGTGTTTAGATACAATGTCCTTCACTGATCCAACATCTCTGGTATAACAAATGGGAAAAGTGACATAGCCCTCCTCATGGGTGCAATCTGTATCCCTATTGACCCTATTGCCATCTGTATATAGATCCATCGCTCCCTCTGAAAAAAGGGGGTAGCTCTGGATGTCCTAAGACTGTGTATTCCATCCATACCTCTGGTGATGTCTAAATTGCTGTAACCTCTTTCAGCCAATCTCGTGCCCAGGTCTTCTAACTCCCTTTCCAGATGAATATCCTCCGGTGTGTATCTGGACATCCGTATGGACTGTCCTTTCACTATGTTATGATATACGTAACCAGGGTGCATACTGGAACGATGGAGGAGTGTATTCCTGTGACAAGACTTACGGTAGACCCCTGTGTTGATAATCCCATTCGGTAACTTGTCTACATGGACATCCAGAAAAGGGATTGTGGATTCGGAGCAGTCCATGGTAAAACGTAAGAATGTATTGGAGGTGTTGATCCATTCGTGGAATTGCTTCAGCTGTTCAAATGTACCTCTCCAAATGAAGAAGAGGTCATCCACAAAACGCCTATAGAATGTAATATGCTCCTTGTAGAGGTCATTCTGGAAGAGATGACAATGCTCCCACTCCGCCATGACCAGATTGGCGTAGCTGTTCGCACAAGATGTCCCTTTGGACTTTGACACTGGACTGATCACCTTATTGTTGAGGACCATACTGGAGTCTAATCTCTTCTGCTTCCAGGACCATATATTTTTACAACGAGATGGCGTAGCTATGGGCACATCTTGTGCGAACAGCTACGCCAATCACAGGAATACACTCCTCCATCGTTCCAGTATGCACCCTGGTTACGTATATCATAACATAGTGAAAGGACAGTCCATACGGATGTCCAGATACACACCGGAGGATATTCATCTGGAAAGGGAGTTAGAAGACCTGGGCACGAGATTGGCTGAAAGAGGTTACAGCAATTTAGACATCACCAGAGGTATGGATGGAATACACAGTCTTAGGACATCCAGAGCTACCCCCTTTTTTTCAGAGGGAGCGATGGATCTATATACAGATGGCAATAGGGTCAATAGGGATATAGATTGCACCCATGAGAAGGGCCATGTCACCTTTCCCATTTGTTATACCAGAGATGTTGGATCAGTGAAGGACATTGTATCTAAACATTGGCACATTTTTTCTGTGGATCCTATCATCAATGGACTAGCAGGTGACAAACCGAAGTTTGTATACCGTAATAAGAAGAACCTTAAACAGTTACTCTGCTATCCAGGCAAAACACAGGAACCTATGATACACGAAGGACCCTATATGACAACTTGCAATAGATGCAATTTTTGCTCCCACATTTTGAGTGATCCCTTGTTTGAGTATCCATATGGACAGGGTGTCTACCATATTCGAACCAGAGGCAATTGCATGTCGTCAGATGTTGTTTATCTTGCCACTTGCACGTCATGTTCAGCCTATTACGTGGGCAAGACCAACCGTGTCCTGAGAGACAGGATCAGGGAACACGTATATCACACAAGAAAGGGCAATATGCAAAACGCTTTGGCAAGACATACAAAGGAAGAGGGGACCATGCATCAGTTTAAGTTCAGGATCTTAGAGCAGATCCTGAAGTCTTGTAGGAGGGGAGATATTAAGAACTACACAGAATCCAGGGAGATACACTGGATTATTAAGTTCAGGGCAGATATGCCACCTGGCCTTAATGGGAAGGTCCCACTTCGACCCCTATTAAAATCCAGGAGATTGAGAAACAAGAAATGAGTACATTTCTATAACAGTCTTTATTTGATAGTTCTCATTAGAAACCCCCTAGTATGTGACTGTTTCTAACTTTTTTAATATAAATATTTTTAATATATTTCTATTTTTATTAAAGCTTTAAATGTGCTGTTTTAGAGGATTTCAGTTTTGTATCCATGTATTTTTAATGATTTTTGCTGTTTTTAAGCAATACTGTGTGGGTTAATGCATTTTACATATGCACTGTAGCTTTAATTAGTCTGATTTCTTTTGGCGCCCTTGAATGTATTTAAACAGTTGATTTAGAGTATTGGTTTTACACTAGGTCTGATGAAGCTACTGCGAAAGCGCTAACCTCACTTTATAAATAAATATATTTGTTGAGTATACACTTGGATCGTCTTTTATTCGCTGCATTTCCTGGACTCTGGAGCATTGGAACATTTTTGTTACCCCACCATTGCTTTGCTCAGCAGTTTTTATCAATTTAATTTATTTCTGCTAGCTCTCTTGCTGAGCATTAACTTCACTGGTCCACTTCGTCTTTATTTTTCTTTTACCAAATTTCCTTTGTTAACTGTACTCCATTCCTTTTTGAGCCACAAATTTTTCCAAACTTATAACCTCTTGTGTTTTTATCCCTCTCCTCTGCAAGGCATAGTTTTGCTTAGTCACCTCTAAGACATATTCTTGTAATTTAGACAAAAATTTTACTAAAAGACTTCACACAAAGTACGTATACATGATCTGCCACAAAGATCTTTATATTGTGATTGAATATATTTTCTACCCAGTGTGATTCGTTGTAAGTTAATGTTTCATTTACCCAGTGTTATTCAGAAGGATAGTACTCCATATTCTGGAACTATTATGACACTCTTCGACAAAATAAGTGAAACTGAGTCCAAGGAGTCGAAAAATCCATGAGTTTGCTACCTTCCTTGGCGATCATACACAAGATGATAGAACTAGAAGCAAGTACTTGCTTAATCATGAAACAGCACCTGAAACTGAAAGCATTATGTATGACAAGTGGAACATATTCCATGGGAACACACAGCTCCACAAAATTCTAGCATAAAGACTGAGCTTTCTCTGCAAAAAAAATCAAAACTCTGAGGGACTGGCTTGAAAGGAGATCTATGTATCCAGTACCAAGAGGTACTTGTACATTTCAATGTTGCCCCCCCCCCCCCACCACCACCACACCTTGCAATTGCAGATGCTATGAATTACTGAGTGTTTCAGACAATGTCCTAGACTCTGGCACAAAAAGGAAATACAATAGCAAAACCTGTTGTGACTGCAAAGCCGAACATATGTGGTACGCATGGCTGAATCCAGCATCTCAAATTGCTTCTCCATCAAGAAAACAATCCATAGTTTAAAAAAGAGGGTTGCCTAATACATCTACATAGCCAGGAGCAAAGATTATGATGACATGTTGGCAAGACACAGTGAAGTCTTGCTGAATGCAAGCTTTTGTTGTAGAATTTTTGATGCAAGAACCACTTCAAGGACACCCCAATACAATCATTAAGAAGAAAGAATGAGAAAGTGGCAGATTAGGTTAAATGAACCAAGCAGAAACTTTGCAGTGTGGAGGGTGTGAAGTTCAATCCTTGAAATTTGTTATGCATCTAGATCAATAATAAAATTCAAACTTCAAAATATGTACTATAAAATAATAAAACAGTAGGTAGCTCACACGAGTTAAAAATTGAATATTCTTTACTGAAACACATAAACTTTTAAAAGTCTTTAAAAAAGTAAGGCAGTTTTCTGAGTTCTACTATGTTTTTTATGGAGCAATAATAAAGCCGCAGTTTTCTAAAAGAGTTCAGTTTCAGCTGCCACAGTAGTTCACATTTTTCTAAAAATTTAGGGATACCTCCTCCCAATTCCAAAAAGTTCACATGATGAATAATTTGGAATTTAGAGCCAGTGTGTCTTTTGTGAAGCTGCAGGTGCTGAGCCAGTGCATTCTTCTTGCACTTAGCTCTAATTTTGGAAAGATGGCTAGAAATCCTTCTTTTAAGTCTGTTGAGAATTTTCCCAACATAAAATGTTTCACAGTCATTGCAGCTTGCCCTGTAAGCCACCTGCATTGAGTTGCAATCACCTTCTGCATTGTTTTTAATCAATTTCTTTATATAAGGGCAGAAAAACATGTCTCCCTCCTGCATGTGCTGACAAAAAACACAGCTGGCTCCACACTTATTGGTGCATGTATCCAATGGTCTGGGCCTACCTTCAACCCAAGTCCTGGTGTTTCTGGCTTTCTTATACACAAAGGATGGAGCTTCTTCAAGGATGTCTATTTGATATGAGCTTTCAGTAATTTTGGCCAATTTTTCTCTAATAATATTAATGATGCTGTAATAGTCAACAGTAAAAGTCAGGATACAACTATCTTTAGATTTGTTGCCCAGAGGTTTCTTTGAAACCCTCATATAAGGACTGTTTAGTGCTGGTGAATTTGTACTTTTTTATTCAATTATAGGTTCCAAAATGCTTCTTAAAGTATTGCTTTTGTATCCCCTCACCAAAAAGTAATTTTCAAGATCATTTAGGTTCTTAAGGAAGGGTTCCATTTCTGTATTGATCCTGTCCAACCTGCAGCCCTGGAACTTAACATTATATTTTGTCCTGGTGGGATGGAGACTCTTACTATGTAGCAGGAGGTTTTCTGTAAAGATCTATGTCCATTTTACCTTGGTCCAAGTCTTTAGTAATCTGCATATCTAAGAAGACTGCCAAGGTGAGGCTGTGGGAAGAGGTGAAATGCAGGAAGCTAATGGTTTGATTGAGGTCTGTATTTGATCAGTGAAATGACATTACAGTGAATGCCGTTTCGCTGACACATATAGACCGGAATCCCAAAACAGCGAAAGCTCAGGTCAGCGATTTTTTTTCGTAGGGAAAAAAATTGTTTGGCCTGAGCCATGATATTGCCATTTACCCCACTGTAGTGTGATCTCAAAGTTGGTATATTTAGTTAGGGGGTGTGTTGGGTGCCCCTCACATTTAGGGGGTGTGTGGGGGTCGAAGCCCCCCACTTTGCAATGTTTTAAGTGGCGTGTTGTGTTTTGTTGGACTACTGATATTTTTCCATGGGAAAAAAAATCAGTGACCTGAGGTTTCGCTGTTTTGGGATTTCGGTCTATATGTGTTAACGAAACAGCATTTGCTGTAATGCCGTTTCGCTGAATTAATATAGACCTGTTTGATTCAGATAGTTGATAAAATCTTTTAATTTACCACTGTCTCCTTTCCACACAATAAAGATGTCACCAATAAAGTGCAGATACAGTGTGATATGTTGCATGTATTTTCTGTTGTTAAAAACATAATCTTCCTCCCTCCTGCCTATGGCTATGTTGGCTAAGCTAGAGGCCATAGCTGCCCCCATGGCTATACTAGTCTTTTGTTTACAGTAGTATCCATTAAACATAAAAAAATGTAGCTAAGCACCATATGTAAAAGTTTACCTGTTGTTTCATGCTGTGCTAGTGTACCACTGCTGTTTTTCGTGTATAAATCAATCACTGTTTCAATACAATAATTATGTGGAAGTACAGTATATAATGATTCAACATCTATTGTTTATAAAATGCTATCAGCATCAATTGTAACATTTTTTATTTTAATTAAAAAATCATTAGAGTCTCTTATGTGTGAAATGTTCTTCTCAGGCAGAGGTTGTAACAAAAAATCCAAGTAGATGGCAGCAGCTTCAGTCAGGGACCCCCAGCTTGCAACCATTGGCCTGTAAGGAGGGGTTTCTCTATTTTTATGTGGCTTAGGAATTCCAAAGAATTTAGGCAAGTTGGAGGAAGGTGACTGTAGATAGTCAAACAAGTTATCTTTTAACAAACCTTCATCATAAAGTGCAGTCAAGGCTATGTACCAGTTGTTGTATGATGTCTTAATCTCTTCTAAAGTTAAAGATTCATAATAGATAGTGTCATTCAACATTTCTTCTATCCTCTGGTTATAGTTGATGCTATCAGTAACAATAATACCCCCTCCCTTGTCTGCCTTCCTAACCCATTAAGACGTATCCCTGCCTAGCTTTAACAGTGCCCTTTTCTCACCTTTGTAAAGGTTGTAGATTTTTCTGCATGCTGGTTTTTGCAGTACTTTCCTGATGTGCATTTCACATTTGATCTCAAAGGCTGCTAAAGTTTGGTGTAAGGGAGGGCAGTAAATACTGGGTCTTTTTATTGTTTCTTCAATATTTTTTTTTTCTCAGTGGTATCAGATTTGCCATGGTACAGAACTTACAGATTCAATTTTCTGACATAGGCTTTATCATACAACAACTGGATATGACCACCCATCCACTTGAATAGGTAATTGAGGAGCACTGCTTCACATGTAGCGGGAGCCCATTGCAGAGGAGTGTCAATCACTGGGGGATACATCTGTCTCCAGAGCATGTTCTGTTTATGTCATACACTAGGCTGAGATCCCTGGAGCAAGTTAATATTGGCACATTTGATTTGCAAGTATTCAACATTTCCAGAAGAGCAGGGTCTGTGACTGCTCTGTAGGCCAGGCATGGGTCACCTATCAGCAGCCTGCATGATACTGAGTACAGTGACAGCTCTTTCAGTCTTTCCATGTATGTCATGCTTTGTAGGCGCTATATTGTTCCGGTCACAAACCTCTGTGTTTTCTCCAGTTACAGCAGGTATCTGGTGAGGTACAGACAGGAGGGACCACTGTACTCAATTAGTGGTCTAATAAGGGTAAAGTACAGCAGAGCTATGACCTCCCTGGTCTTGGATGTGATGGCCTTATTCATGAGGTGCGCAGTACAGAATGTGTGCCTCACCACTATGGACACATAGTGATTGAAGTGTAGGCTGCTATCAACATGTGTTCTCAAGTCTCACAACACTGTGTTTGAGCTTAGAGGGGAACTATGTATATCATAATTAGCAGGGGTACTTCATTGCCAAAGGGGACAATGAGGCATTGTTTGCTTTAAGGTTCAGTCCATGAGTTTGGCACCAATCATTTGTCTGTGCCAGGCCCTTCTGGAATATGTTACCATCATTGTGGGTCTCCATATGACTGTGTCCAGTTAACATTCACTTGAAATTTTGGTAAACCACAGACTAGCTACCTTTGCCTAGACTTCAGAGAAATTGTTTCCAAACAGTTGAAGGCTCAGTGCAGATCCTTGTGGTATTCCACTGATAACTGGTTTAGTGGTGGAGGTGCAGTCCCCAATTCTGACAGTGTGTGTTCTGTTGGTGAGCCACTTGGCTATCGATCTAGTAATGTATGTGTTAATTCATAGATGGAGATTTTCTCTATGATACATGAATGGAGGATAGTGTCAAAGACCTTGGATAACTCATCATGGTGGTATGTCCTCATGCAGGTTTTTGGGTTCAGTATCAAAGAAGTCCTATGCCACAAGTGACAATTCAATAAAGGTGTTTAAAAAAAAAAAGAGTCCACTAGGTTTGATATGCAAGATCTACCCTTGATAAAACCAAAATGGGTAGGGTAAGGTATGCTGAAGTTCACCTATATCCCTGTAGATAAGGTCCCTTCCCTTTCCTTCCCTAGCTGATTCCTTCCCTAGCCTTGCAGATAAGGCTTTGTAGGCTTATGGGTCAATAGTTTTAGTTCTGCATGTTACCAGACTGATGTGAATTGCATATCATACAACATTTGCTTTTAATTTCTGTAGTGTTTGTGATATATGTGTGGAAAAGTACTGAAACACCAGGGTTGCAGTGCTGGGGGGAGGCAACTCATGGCTCTATTGTAGTATGTGACATACTGTTAGATAGGGCCTTCAGTTAGTTATGTTGCCACATGTAATTCCATGTCATAGACAGGAAATGGACAGTAACCAGCAGTAATACATAATTAATATTAACTGTTACACAGTGCAGTGAGCAGTGGGTTTGAGCAAAGGTTGGCAAAGTGTTTGTGCATGTGAGATGCACATTTCCAATACTATACATGTTTGCACGAAGCTAAGCAGTACGCAAACATGAGCCGCATTACTAAAGTCTGAGAGTTAGTACTGGGTCTATGAAACACACCTGCTGCTTAACTGATTCTGTGGCAGCAGATGTAAATGTACTGATGCATTTCTATTTGAGCCCAGATGATACTGGGTTGGAATCCAGGAGTATGGTATACCTTTAATTACTTGTAAATAAACATTGATAATGCAATGACATGAATTCTGTATAGTACTTAGATTGCTGCATGTTGGCATAGTGCAGAAGGGTTAATAAGCATTGCCCAGTGGTAATCAGACCATTTTGCCATCACTCACACTCACTGCACATTGGTGCATGATTTGCACCTCTGCCCAAACATGGAGCCCAAAAAAGTGAAGGAATCCATTGCTTTTTCTACTTATGTGTGTTGTGTGTGATTCTATTTTTTTGACCAGATTAAAGGTGGTAAAATGGGGTAGATAGGGAAGTGGTGAAATGAGGAGCAAACAGATGGAAAAACAAAGGGAAAGCAGTACAGGAATGTTCAGGAGAGAGGTAGGAAAGAACCATAGCTATCCATTTCTTAAACAGTGTAAGATGAAAATATGTGCAGAATATTAACTGAAATTGGACTGTCCCCTTCAAAAAGAAGGCGGACCACAATGCAATCATGTTGCATAGCCAATTGGACCAAACCACGTGTGTCAAGAAGACACATGTGCAAAATCAAGAGCTATGTATGGGACAATTTTTTTTTTTTTTTTTTTTTTTTTTTTTTGTGGAACAGGTACCCATTTTTTTTTTTATTTCAGAGAGAGAGGAATAGTGAGGAAGGAAAGTAGGTATTTCTGGGTCAGGTAAGTTGGGTAGGTGAGGAAGCAATTGCAAAGAAAGAAGTCAAACAATACAAAAGACAAGGATAGTGATGGACACAATAGGTTGTGAGACACCATGATGGGGATGAGGCAGGGACAACCCAGGCCCATGACCATCAAGCTTGGAGATGGTAATAATCGAGTCATCACCCACTGGACTGTCATCACTCAAATATTACTCTACTGGTAGCTGGAGTGCTTGCCATCTCCTAATCCTCCTATGGAACATGAGGGAGAGCAGCCTCTCCATTTGACATAGGTGTGCACGACCCTACACACCGTCTCTGTCAGCTCACCTTCTTACAGATACACACTATATTACAGATTGCTGCAACTAATCCTTGAAATGTGCATATATTGTTCCAGTTATACTGATTACAGTTTACAGCAGGGCATTTGTGCCACTGGTATAGAAATGTTAATTTAATGTAAATATTATTGAAGAAATAACAGTATTGCATAGTTGTAAATTGTGGTATTTGAGCTCACAACCTCTGACTAAAGTATAATATTAGATTCTTACCATTGGTTTGTACTCCAGACTAATGCATGCATACTTGCTTTTACAGTTGAAATATGCATGCTCAGTTTGATATAACTATGCAATTCCAAAAAAATGCTATCTTTAATTTTTAATGCTACAATAACACTCCTCTTCTGCTCCATCCATACCGCTTGCTTCCCTTAGTCTCTCCAATTGAGGAATTTGGACCTGAACATTGAACTCATGATCTCTGTCAGCTGGGGAAACAGAAAGAAAAAAACAGAAGAGCATTATGCATAGCAAACTTGCCTATATTAAGCTTTCTAACTCTTACAACTACTCTCTTTAGTTTATACTAAGACAGCTGCGGGATATGCACAGTCCTAAATTCATCCATCCAGTGGTTGATAGTATCCCTTTTTCTCCCCTGTAGGTCATTAAAATGATGTCTACACTGCTCTCCAGTGTGCTGGATACCAGTGGCACTGGATACAGCCTGGGCCAAGCTATTCCATGCCTCATACTTGTACTGGGAGTCAGAATAGTCCCCCTGCAGAATCCTTTGGTTATTGTGCTTTTCCAGGAGTCCAATAAATATCCTGGACTCCTGCACACCCTACCTCTGTACCCTAAACCTGGCATCTTCCCAACTAATGCCAGCTATGTCTACCAGCAAACCTGGAGCAATGGAGACTGATGTTTTCCTTCCAGTTCCTGTTATTGCATTTACTAGGTTTGAGCAAACCCGAGCAGTACATTTGCACAATGGTTAGCAGAGAGCAGCAGTGCCAAGCAGTGAGGAATTAAATAATTGCAATTGTAAAGTTAATCTGACACTTGGCTATAGTTTGAGGGATGTCTACTGGTGTAGCCTGGAAATATATATTGGAATTCCGAAGGTAATTGTTAGGTGAGTTAAGTTTGCAGACATGCAATGGGGGCATAAATGTAATGAACTGACACATTTCTTTTTACCTTTCTACAATGAGTGCATTGATTTTTACGCTGTGGGATTCAAACATAGGCTTAAGGGCTAAAATATTTGCTTCCACGGTGTTGATTTTCCATCTTTGCCGTAGAAGAAACACTGCTCTAACATAGTCAGGAACCATACATAAATACAGGCAACAGTATGAGCTGCTACACATGTATTTGTGTGACCTGAAAAGTTTATTGGATATAGATCCCAGTTGTGAATGTGTCTTAGGCAAATGTGAAGCCCTTTCAAATCCAGATAGCAGAATTATACCTACAGAAATGTAACACACAGTATACCCTCAGTCATATATCTGAAAACACAGCGATGGTGTCTCATCCCTAATACATATAATTCATATAAGCTCTACTATTTAAAGTGATATAAGTGACAGTTAATGTAATGGGAAGTGGAGTAACAGTAAACATGTATGGCATATCCTGTATTAGAACCCAGGACTATGCTATGACAGCCCTACACTTACACCTGTTGCCACAAGAAAGTTGAAATAACACTTGTCTGTGTTTCAGTTCATTGCTATAAACTGCACTGTCACAACAGTAAAACAATGTTGCACACTCTGTACTAAAACTCAGAATTATCTGTACTCCAGCCCTACAGACAGGACTAGTTACATCACAATTTCTCACTTAATCATTCTTAAGATCAATGTGTTAACTGCCATGTAACACCACTTAGCAGGTTTTTACGGTGCCCAATAGATTTCATTGAATATATCTGGTTTCAAGTTTTGGCTGTCTGTGTCTTTTCTGAGGGGTTCTGTCTGCTTTCTAGGTGGTCCAGTTGTCCAGTCTTCACACTTCTGCACTTCATGCAAATGAGAAAAAGACATCCAAACCTGACGTTCATTTCCTCCCTTCCTATGCTAAGTGTCACATGGTGCAAATGCTGCCACCCCCCAAAAAATAAAACTTAAAAAAAAAACACAAGAAAGAAAAGAAAAAAACAAAAAAATAGGACAGGTTATTGAAATGAGGATAATCAATCTATGGCATACAACTAGAAGATGATGGTTCACTTGAAATATGTTTACATCAATCTGGATTTGAACTCTCACTCTAATGAACCTTCAGAACACAGCAATGGTACCTTTTCCCTCTTTGTCACACAAACGGCTTTACAACAAGGAACTGAAATCATTCTGCACACAACCCACTACAACATCATCTACAGTAATATGAAACCATACAACTGTTATTTGCACATGTATTAGTTTTGGATGTAGTGCACTAAATGATCACACAACCAGTTATGCTTATTGCTTGCAAATATACAGCTCTGTCTTACCACTTTGTGTTTGTTGTCATTCTTTTCTTATCTGATCAGTAATCTGAGACATGCAGTCTGTAATCCATTATATATCACTGATCTTAAAATGTGCGAGAATATTAAATGGAAATAACATCATATGCAGTTGGCAACAAATGAAGGGGAGGTTGGATGTTAATGAATGCAACCTGTAAATTGTGTGCTGCTAACTTACATTTCCAGTCTTACATATAACACTTTGTAAGTCCAAGCTGAGACACCCACTGAATGTAAGGCAGCCTGTAGTGCTGTTGTGTTTTTCTTCACCCAACTAGTAATCATTCACTGTTGCAATCCATTAAAAACACTGAGGGAGTGCCTGCACTATGTTTACATCTCCTACACAGAGCAACATATTTGGGTTTCAGCAATTCTATTCAGTTCATACCTTGTTTGCATCTTTACCATGCTAACAGCCCTGAATCTACACCATATAAAATTGAAAACATGTAGCTAGGAAAACTGAAGGTGAGGAGACTTGCTTATGTGGCGAACACTGAACAGAGGTTATTACTTTGGGTTATATCTGCAAAGAGGATTCCTGAACTGGCAAAGGTATGCTTGCATTTTGTCAGCCACATACTACATATATTGGTATGTAATTAAGAAAAATCTGAAGCAAAGGCATTTACATTTTTATCTGTATGCATTATAGAAGTGCACTGATGCAATGGACGTGTTTGTCAAGACATTTCACAGGTATACATGATTGTCAACACCTTACAATGAAATATTTTGTGATAAATCCATAGAAAGGTTTCAGGGATAGTTCATTTGACAGCACTTTCACCATTTCAAAGATAGTCTGTTAGCAAAATGTGCCATTTGCCTGTTCTTTTTTTTTTTTTTTTTTTTTTTTTTTTTTTTGAGGGGGGAGCAAAGCTGCACTTCTGTTATGGCACAAACACTGATATGTTACTATTGTTACTCTTTGTTTTTGCATCCAGCCTGTTGTTCATATTTTAAATCTCTAGACTATTTTATGTTTCTCCAGTGGGAAATACTGAGATGCTACCTTTTCTGTTTTATCTGGAAACATGTGATACTTATGTGTACTATCCTTCTGTTTTCTTTTAGGACACCTAGGACTATGCCACCCAGGCATCTCAATCCTCGAAGACCACCATTTACTGATGCTGAAAATCAAGTTATCATTGATGTTTTTAGACAACATGGTGCCTTCCTGCTTGAAAGGGGGTGGGGAGATATATCACTCAGAATGCAGATTTGGAGGCAGACTGTGGAAAATGTTAATGCCATTGGTGGCTACAGCAGAACGTATGAGCAGGTGCACCATAGGGCCACTTCTATGATCACATCTGCATTGAGGAGAGCAGCTGCAGTGGACCGTGATCAGATGGCTATGAGGGGCCTACTATAGAGCCGCCACTTACACCAAATGTAGAGTTCCTGTCCACTGTTAGTGATCCAAACCACTCCCAGGAAAGTGCAGGCCAGCATGTCCTCAACATCAATGCGACAATTTCAGGGACAGCAAGCATGTCTCAGGAACAGCATCCAGGTAGGCTTTGGAATCTCATTGTGAAATACTGTTGCACAGTAAAACAAGTGAAATCAATATGTTACTTTTGTGTCACAAAATTTTTTTGGGGAGGATGAAGATTGCTACAGTTAATTACACATTCTGATTTGTTAGGTTGGAGTTGTCATCCAAGTTCTTGTTGAAAGCATAGTTAATGGGCATAAAAAGGGATTAAACTATTGCTCCCTGTGTTACTGTTAATTGTGATGATCTTGTCCTTACCTTTCGCTTAACTTCTTCCAGGACTATCTGGCTTGCACAGGATAACCTTATCTGCAGATGGTAAGCCAAACATTTTTATGTCATTACTGATGTGCAATATAAAGAAACATTTTCGTGTATGATGTTGATGCCAAGACTGTGGTGTGTACTACTGTAGTGTCTAATAGTGGCAGCACTTTTGTTTTGTTAGGATATATTGGAGTATAGTAGTTTAGGTAGCAATTGTTCCTGTGTTTCTTGCTTTTTATCACAGGTGATCCTGAGACTGTAAGTGTGGGACATTTACCCCCTGATGTCAGTGTATCAGCAGACTCATGATGATGGTGGCCAAACAGAGACACAGTCATGGGGATGCAAAGGTTGAATATGACACTGAGGTTGACATATAGCCATCCCCTGCAATTCCATCGGACACAGACAATAGGACTATGCCTACCCAGTCTAGTGATCCCTCAGATATTGTACAGGTGGAGGGTGAGGGAAAGGATCCGAGAAGTGTTGTTACTGCAGTGTCATTGCCCTTTGTCTCTGGTTGTAGACAAAGTGTGGGTGAGGTGCCATGTAGGAGGGAGGTTAGGGGCGCTCAGAGGAGGCCTGCTGTCCCTCTTCCACCTGATCCAGTATCTCTTCCTGTGCCAACCAATGTATGTTTAGGGCCATCATGGAGACACAGGCATGTTCCCATAGGTGCTCCAGAGAAATGGTTAGGGTTGTAGATGTGGCAGCCTCATGAAGGGAGCTCATCCAGCAGACATCAGTCACATTTAGGTAGCAGTAGTGCATCTAACCATGGGCATGGACATGCCAGTGCAACTCCTGGCAAATCCAATTCCCTTGGTCGGTGATGACAATGACGAAGTGCCATTTCTTTCATGCACAGCTCACACCTGTCAGACATACCAAGATATAAAGCTAGCACAGAGCTTGGCTTTGTTCACGCAGACACTCACACACCGATTTCACCTGGAGGACCCCTACAGATATACCATGTACATGGCTCAGCCATGGAGCTTAAAACTCATTTTGTCTCAATGGCCATTTGTTGGCTTATCAAAATGTCTGACTGCTTCTCTTTCTTACTCACACACACTCACCAACTTTTGTGTCAGCCTAGGCTTCCTACCCCCACACAGCTTCGAGAGAAAAATTGCACAGGACACCAAAGACAATCATAAGGCTTTTTTCAGTTATGTTAGGAACCTGGGATGCAACTCCCAGACTTGTTCTGAGTTGATTCTAAATGACAAAAAATACACTGAATCCACAGACATCGCCAATATCCTGGCAGACAGGTTCAGTGCAAACTTCTCCACCCCCTCCCCTCCAAAAGAGAAAGTATCTATCCCGGCAGAGGGCTGCCTCCCAAACATCTCTGATGCTCAGGTGAAGGCTGCCCTCTCCAAAGCAAAAAAACACTGCTTCCATGGGACCATATGGTGTCCCAGGTTGCGTCCTACATGAACTCCAAGAGGAACTAATCCCTCAAATAAAACAGCTATACAATCTCAGCCTCACTACAGGATATGTGCCCACAGAATGGCGTACAGCAACAGTGGTCCCACTCCACAAAGGTGGAGCCTCTACGGACCCTGGAAACTATCGCCCCATAAGCCTGACTAGCTTAGTCTGCAAGACTATGGAGAGGATCATCATGGAGCTCATAAACAAAGACATTGGGGACCTACAGACACTAGATCCTACCCAGTCCGGCTTTGTCAAGGGCAGATCCTGCCTTTTGAACCTGGTTGACTTCTTCGAAACAGTCACCAAAGCCATAGATGAAGGGAAGGTAGTCCACACAGCCTATCTGGACCTTGCAAAGGCATTTGACACAATACCCCACTCGGGCATCATAGATAAGCTATCCAGCTTAAATATAAACCCTTATATCACAAGATGGGTCACAAACTGGCTCAAAGACAGAACCCACAGAGTGAGAGTTGCTGGAGCCATGTCAGACTCGAAACCGGTCACAAGTGGCATCCCACAGGGTTCTGTCCTGGGACCACTCTTGTTCAGTATATACTTTTCCGAGGTACAGGCAAACGTGGGAGGACTATGGCTCACCAAGTTCGCAGATGACTGCAAACTGGGTGCCATAATCGACTCTCCAGCTGACACAAACATCCTTCAAAAAGGTCTCACAGAGACAGATAACTGGTGCCAGTGCCATGGTTTAAAGCTAAATGCCAAAAAATGTATAGTCATACCCTTTGGCAAAAACAATGTGCCCACAAATTACCACATAGGTAGAAACCCATTAAGTACAGAGAAAGTTATTAGGGACCTGGGGACCCAAGTTGATAGCAATCTCTACTTTGAAAACCACATTGCCAAAGTATTTAGAAAGACCTTCTACATAGCCCACCTCATCACGAAGGGTTTCACATCTAGATCAAGAGAGGTAATCATGCCCCTTTATTCATCCCTCATCAGGCCCATCATAGAATACAATGCCCCTTTTGGGATGTACCTTACCTGACACCTGCAGCAATTAGAAAGACCCCAAAAGTATCTCATGAAGAGGATCAAGGGTCTCAAACAGATGCCATATGCTGCTCGGTTAAAAAATCTCCAGCTCTACTCAGTTGCATACCGCCTACTTCGAGGCGATCTATGCCTGACATACAAAGCTATGTCAAATCCAGAATTAATGGACATGCTCCACCTCAGTAAATCTAAATCCCTTAGAGCCACACGCTCGAGGGACTTGAACCTCAGCACAGAAATAAATAGAACTTGCTGGAGGGACAGGTTCATAACCCAGAGGCTCCCTTCGCTCTGGAATAGAATTCCAGTTCATGTGAAGCAGAGCACCTCACTGAATCTCTTCAAGAAGAATCTCGATAGGTGGATGGGGGATCGTAGGTTTGTCCCAGGGATTACTCCCATGTCACTATTAGACAGAAGCACAGTAAACTAAACCTTAAAAAGGGCACAGTATACTCAAATCAAGGGGTGGCGTAAGCCATACAGAATCGGGCCAGGCTTATAATTACCCCAGGGCAGATAACCTAGTATGAACCTATGAACAACATTGTGTGCAAGTGATGATAACTGTGCCATATCCTAGTTTTGTATCTTTTTGATTCAGGGATACATAAGCTTTGTGTCTGATGCTCAGGGTGCATAGCTGACTTAGTGATTAGTATATCTGCATTTCTGATATTGAGCTGGTAAATGTACTTTTGACTTTATTGGCCTTAGAAAGTTAGACTGTCGATAGCATCAACTTTCCCAACTTTATTGTAAATGATGTTGTGAAGGTTGTGAATTCTGAGACTGCAATGTGTATCATTACTTTCTAATTTCTCTTTAATGATTTTCTAGTACAAACATATGGTGCTAACCTGAGGGCATGCAGTGATCATCAGTACTTTTGAGAGGTATGACTGTATGAATCTTTGATCCCCAAGGCTTGCTACTGAATAATGGACACATATAAGTCAAAACGTCTCTGCTGTCACATGCTATGTTCATTTCTGTACAAATCTCCCATGTTTTATTGCTTACACTACCAAGTAATGAAATGCAAAGATATGCCACTCATTCATATTCTTACCCAATACACTCCAGGTTCAATACGTACCTTGTAAATGCAGCAGTTGCAACAGTTTTAGTGCAGGGCTGACTCTGTCTGATACAAGCAGTACACAGCCAATACGTGGGTAGGTAAAGATTGTGAGAGTTGCCTGGCATCAATGTCACTATATGCATGTGCGTAGGAGGAAGGTTTTAGGCCCTTAGGTGGTTAGTGAGTGTGCTATGCATTGTCTCTTAGTCAATGCAAGGGCATATTGAGCATGCCTATTTCTGCCTACACCCACAGCAGCTGGTGGATCATCCTCTGAATCCTCAACTGTGTGTGGTTGTGATGACCTTGACATTGGGGGTCAGATGTGTGCTCCTTCTCCTTGCTAATCCTGTTGAAGCTGTTTTCTCAGGATGATGTTGTTTAGCTTAGAGCATACTGTGAATATTTCAGCACATGTCCATGGATTGTACTGCAGGGTTCCCTCAGATGGAATTCTGACTTCAGCAGCCCAAACACACACTCTATGACATTTCTGGTTTGAGCATGTGCCTTATTATGGTGTTCTTCAGTGGGAGTGTGTGCATTTCTGATGGGTCTCTTCAGCCATGGCTCCAGTGCATAACCTGCATCCCCCAAAGGAGGTCCCTGTGGGATATCCCCCCAGTGAAGATCTTATAAAGGTGGGAGATGTGCCAGATATGTGAGTCATGGTAACTGACACACATGCTCCAGATGATTCCCTTGGCATTACACATGACTTGGCAGTTAGTGTGGAAGCCCTTTCTATTTATGTAAAACCTAGTGTCTTCTGCCGGTGGTGACTTAATTTCTAGATGCATGCAATCTATGGCACCTAGTAATTCAGGGTAGTGTGCAACATGGTAGAACTCCTGCATATTTCTGGCCCTAGCTTCAGAAGTACAGGGAAGATATATCTGGTCACTGCCATGTTGGAGCATAGTAGTCAGGAATTGATGGAGGATCCTGGATGCTGATGCCTGTGACACCCCCAGCATATCCCCCGCTGGTCTCTGAAAGGTACCTGTAGCTAAAATTCAAAGTGCTACAAATACCTTTGTCTCCACTGGGATAGGTAACACTCAGTTTGCCCTGTCTTTGAGTTGAGGAAGACAGAGGTTACAGAGTTCCTGTAATTTATCTCTAGCCATCCTGTAGGACTTTACAATTTCCACATCATGTAGGTTATGATAACTCTTCTCCTTCTTGGTCTTGGTCTATTAGCAACAGCAGCAGCATAGACTTCAGCCTGTGGTACATACAAATGAATTAAAGCAACAGCAGCCCCTAACATTCTTTCTGTGTAGTCTAGCTTCTGTAGCTGTATTCCAATAGGTTTTGTAATTTGCAGGGAAAACCAGCACTGAGTCTACATGGTAGCTTTATAGCTTGTTGAATAGCTCCACCATCTTACATTGGTTGATTAGCATGCAATTCAGCTGCTTATGCTGTAATTAAAATGCCACAGTGTTTACCTTGTTTGCACCGTGGTGCAAGCTACTTAGTTAATCACAAACAGTGCCATGAAGAGAACACAGTGTAAATGGACCATGTAGGCTTTATTGAATCTGGCTGCATGTGTACATCACAGAGGGATACATGCATGGTAGCATGCACTAATATTCAGTAAGTGGCTCTACATGGTGTATACAGTCACACAAACATAGTAAACATTGTGGCATACTAATTGCAGCATAAACAGCTTAACTGTATAGCAATTAACGAATCCAAGCTGGAGGAGCTATTCAAAAAGCTATAAAACAATTGTGTACAGTCAGTGCAGATTTCTGCCTTGAATTCCAAATCCAATTGGAATGCAGCCATGGAAACAACTCTACACAGAATGTTAGGAGCTGCTGTTGCTTTTCTGCATGTGTATGAGCAACAGGCCAAGTCAATGTTTGCTGCTGCTAATAGACCTCTTCCATGAAGGAGAAAGGTTTTTAGACCCCATTTAACTTGTCATGGTCTGCATAAGGTGGAAATTGTTGAGCATTACACAGTGGATAGAAACACATTACAGGAACTCTGCAACTTCTGTCATCATTAACTGAGAGAAAGGGCAAACTGAAACAAACCAATACCTTGGGAGACTAAGATATGTGTAGCAGTTAGAATATTAGGTACAAGAACCTGCAAGAGACCAACAGGGGGTATATTGGGGGTGTCACAGGCATCATCATCTAGTAGCTTCCATCAATTCCTGAATGCTAGGATACAGCATGCCAATAACTACATACATTTTCCCTGTACATGTGCAGGATTTCTAACCAGTAGTACACTTAGTGTAAGAACTGGGCACTGTAGACTGCACACACATTGAAATTAAAGCACCAACTGGGAAACAAGTAAGGGTGTACATAAACAGAAAGGGATTCCACTCCATTACCTGCCAGGTCATGTGTAACGCTAAGGGAATCATCCTGAATATGTGTGCTGACAACCCCAACAGTTATCACAACTCACATATCTGGCACTGCTCTCAACTCTATCAGAGGTTTTATAGGGGGGATATCACACAAGGTCATTTACTGGGTGATGCAGGGTATGCATTTGAACCATGGCTGATGATGCTATAATGAGGCAGACATTCAAACAAGAAATATCATAGTCTATGTGTTTGGGCTGCCAAAGTCACAGTTCCAGTACCTAGATACATCAGGAGGAGCCCTGCAGTGCAGTACTTGTACTTGTGCTTTTGATGAAATTTTCACTGTCTGTGCCATCCTTCACAATATTATTCTGAGAAAACAATTTCAGCAGGAACACCAAAGCGAAGGGACACCCATGTCAACACCATTAACAAGGTCACCACAGTCACATGTAGGTGAGGAGTCCAAAGGGAAAACTTTCATTCGTTGTGTAGGTAGACATAGGCACGCATAATACACCCTCACCTTGGCCAAGTTGCAACAGGTAGCACACATAGTCCCCAGCTAAAGGGGTATAACTTTCACCCTTTGCACATGCATACAGTAAAATTTACCCCACAGTCTTTACTTATCCATGTAATGGCTGTACACTGCTAGCACCACAGAGTCAACCCCAAATTAAAAAGCTTGTAACTGTCAGGCTATCATGGTACATTTTGAACCTGGAATAGGAAAATAAATGGCTAAGAACACAAATGAATAGCAAATCCTTGCACTGGTACTTGCTAGTGTAACTAAGTAGAAGGTGGGTGAGTTTTACGGCAATAAAAAGAACATGTGACAGCAATGATTTATGTCAGTACATGCGTTCTCTATCAAATAATAGGCCTCATGCATCAAAGATACATTCACTACTAAAACCTATAAGAAAGCAGTACAATTTTCTAAAGAGCATCACAAACACATATATGCTAAGCACTCAGTTAGCTATGTGCCTGAACATCAGACAAAAAACTTATGTATTTCTGAATATAAAAGATAGAAAATTAAGCAGATGGCACAGTTATCATCATTTGCACAGAGTGTTTTTTGGGGTGGCAGGAGGTCAAGGCTGACTGAAAAGTTACTGATTGCATGTGATTGAGAAAGACAGGTAGACAGAAATTTTGATAAATTATGAAATGGCCACTGAGACAGAAGGAACTGTAAGTCTCATGAATGACCCATATAACTGTTATATGTTTGTGTCTGTGTGCGCACTCAGGGTGAAACATGTGTGTGATTGTCTGCAAGAATGCAGCCAAGCTTGATGCTAGCTCTACATCCTGTTCATTAGGCAGGTGTGAGCCATGCTTGGTAGAGGTAAATGTACATCATTGTCACCCCCAAATGTGAGAACATGGTCTGCCAGGAGTTGCACTGGCATGCCTATGCCCGTGGTCAGATGTGCTGCTGCTACATGAACATGACTGCTGTCTGCTGGATGAGCTCTACTCATGAGTATACCCAGGACCATGACCTCTTGGCCTACCACATTTGGGTGTGAACAGCTCAATCACTGCTGGAGCATTGGAAGTAGTGCCACTATGGGAGCATGATCGGGCATGACCATGATGGTTAACATCACATCATGCTACTGACTTATGTCCACATGGATGCTGTCCCCTCCCAGCAGACATTCCATCACAGACAGGGGGGATATCACACAAGGTCATTTACTGGGTGATGCAGGGTATGCATTTGAACCATGGCTGATGATGCCCATTCAAAAAGCACACCCACCTATTTAATAATGCTATAATGAGGCAGACATTCAAACAAGAAATATCATAGATTATGTATTTGGGCTGCCAAAGTCACAGTTCCAGTACCTAGATACATCAGGAGGAGCCCTGCAGTCCAGTCCTTGTACTTGTGCTTGTGATGAAATTTTCACCGTCTGTGCCATCCTTCAGAATATTATTCTGAGAAAACAATTTCAGCAGGAACACCAAGGGGAAGGGGCACCCATGCCAACACCGCTAGCAAGATCCCCACTGTTTGTGGGCTTCTGAGCCCCCAAGCCTTTCTGTGTTGGAGGGAAGTCTTCTAGCTTAATTTTCTTTCTTAGAACTAGCCAGTTTTTTAGTTTCAGCATTCCAGTCTGTTTCTTTGAGCTCAGCACTTGCTCAGAACTCGTTGTAAGCACTAAATAAGCTACAAATTACTACAGCACTCAACTTTCCTCACTTGTATAGAGGAAAACAGTTTCTAGTACTTAACAAATAAGCACCTATCCAGGCATGTCTAAGGGTCAGCTCCCAGTGTTTTCTCCTGTCTACCTGATGAATCTGGGCATCTTGGGTCAATGCAGCAATTGCCTCATGTACAGAGACAACCCTCTCCTCCCACCACCCAACACTACAACCTGTGAGAGATGCATATTTATAGCCAAACTGGAAGCAAAGCTCTCTTCACCGAAGACTGGACTAAATAGTCAAAAGAGAAGGTAAACACTTGCACCACACCACACTCATCACATAGTCCCTCAAAACCTACACCACCAAAACACACAACTAGAAACACAAAACACACACCTACATTCATGGAGGCTCTCAGTAAAAACCTGCCCAAGCAACAGGGACCTCCAAAGCAGCAACACAAGCAACCCCCACCCCCCCAACACAACCCAAATGACACATAGCCCACAAACTCAGTGTGACACTCAACCATAGCCCATAAGGATTAACAATGTACCCAACACTCTAGTCATAGGTGACTCTATAGTCAGGCACACTGATTTTCCACTTACCAGGCTAAACAAGGAGAAAGTTACTGTCAGCTGCCTTTCGAGTGTGAGGATCCACCACATAATGCAAGCATTCAGGTCACTCCACAAGTACAAATATGACACTGTCATTGTCCATGTTGGTGTGAATGACCTGAGACGTACCTCCCTGAACTACATGAAAAGGGACATAGAGGAGCTGTCCGATCTTGTAGCCCAGGCAGGTATGACCCTAGCCCTGGGTTGCACCCTACCATCACCCAGAATGATACCACAGTGCAAGGACAAAATGATTGACTTCAACAATTGGCTAAGCTTCTGGTGTCATTCTAAGGGGATCCAGTATCTGTCTGCCTGGGATGACATGATCGACAAACCACGATGCTTTGCCAGACATGGACTGCACCTGTCGCCTCTGGGATTCCAGATACTGGCTAAGGCTCTAGCCACTCCTATATTGCCTTTTTTAGACAAGGTTCAAATGACAAATTCACCACCATAACAGGCACAAGCAAGCAGAATCTGAGGTATTGCTACTCAATGCTAGAAGTCCAAACCTCAAAATGTACTCAATCGAGGCACTCCTTAAAATGGAGAACATCAAAATCTGTGCAGTGATAAAGACCTGGTTCAAGGCTCCAGAGAGTACCACTGCATTACCAGGCTATAATTCATACCACACCTTTCGACCACCTAACCTGGGCCGAAACACTAAAGGCAGAGGTGTGTCCATATTCATTAAGGATATCCACACCTCCAGGCTAGTTGCTCAGCATAATGCATCCAAGATTATCCAAGTGCAACTAACTCTGGGTAAGACCATAATCCAAATTGTAGCTTGCTACAGATCCCCCACCATGTCCCAGGATTCCCACTCCTCATTTCTTGATACACTGGAAAATATTAGGGTATAAGCTAACACCCTAATAATGAGTGATTTCAACTACCCCACCATTAACTGGGAAAACTACTCATGTATCAACTCTTGTGCTCAATGTTTTCTGGAATTCATAAATTCCAATGCCTTGGCTCAACTTATCCACAACCCCACCAGGGGCAGCAATATCCTAGACCTGGTTATTACCAACATGGGCAACCTCCACACCAGAGGTCAATTCCTTGTTGGTCAGATCTGACCACAAGCTAATCATCCTAGACATCCACATCCCTCCCCCACCCCCCATTAGAGAAACCACCGTAAAAAATGTAACCAAAACCAACGTCACGCTTCTTAAGACAGAAGTGGCAAACTTCACGACACCCATGCAGACAGACAATTGAGGTATGACTGCTGAATCCTACACAAATGCACTTTATAAGCACTTACATGAGTGCATGGATCCCTAACAGAATCAATATGCTATCCTCCAAAATCTGGTGGTCCAATGCCATAAACAAACTCTACAACAGAAGAAAGAAACTGTTGCAAAAAAGAGTTAAATCCCATTATTGGAGTAACTCCCTGGTCAGCCTCAGTAAGAAGCGGAGATCCCTCATAAAACCGAACTACACATAAAGGTGGGGAAGTAGCACTGCTGTTTAAGACTGGACTACACATCTCCTCAGTACCCTATAACCCACTGGAGGATACTGAGGCTGAACTCCTTATTTCTAAACTACAATTAAACCCAAACAAGTCAATCTATATTATCTGTATCTATCTACCTCCTGGAAATAACTCTACCATAATAGAAAATATCCTTAGTTGGGTGTCTTCTACTTACCCACAAGAAACTATCATATTAGGAGATCTTAACCATGACTGGCCCACAGTCAATACTAACAACCCTTCCTCGCACATTAATCTTTATGGCTTTACTCAGACAATAAACACCACTACTAGAATCAATAAACCTAACAACAAAGAAAGTATATTAGATTGGATTCTTATTAACAAACAACAACAAACTTATATAGTAGGTACTTTGCCTGATGATGTAAGTGACCATACTTTAACTTACATCATAAGACAAAAGAGTGTCACTACTAACACCCCAACCTATAGGATCTCACGAAGTAATAAACACTTTAACCTACTTTTATTTAAAACTGAACTAAATGCCTGCAACTGGAACCCTCTAAAAACTCTCCCACTTGAAGATGCTGTTAAATATTTTAATGCCAAATTCTTAACAATCCTTGATAAGCATGCACCAAAACGATCTATTAGAGTCAAATCTAAGCCTGCCCCCTGGCTAACTAAAGAAACAAGACAAAAACTATTACTAAGAAACAAATCATGGGTAAAGTGGAGAGCTAGCAAATCACCCTCTGATCAACAAACCTTTAGACACTTAAGAAATAGTACCAAAAAAGCCATACTTACAGACAAAAAGAACTACTATAGTAAACTGCAGCAAATGAATCACAACAATCCCCGAAGGTTCTGGTCAACCTTAAATAGACTACTTCACCCAGGCCAGACTAGTACACCCTCCTCCTCAGGGTCTGAAAAGAATACAACACATGAAACTGCTAATGCCTTTAATTCCTTTTTTTCTGATACCATTAACTCACTAGCCTCTCACCTTACCATTGACAATTCTAGCATCCCTAGCCACACATCTTCAAATCTGCCTACTTTCCAATTACAACCCATCTCTACCACCTTTATCCAAAAACTTATCCAAAAACTTGTACCCCCTCTGCTGATCAGCTACCATCAGAATACCTACAAAAATCAGCTAATGCAGTAGTCTATCCCATATCCATCCTTATAAACAGAACCATCAGTGAAGAAACCATCCCTGATATCTGGAAAATCTCATACATTATCCCCTTACATAAAGGAGGCAACTCTAACGAGTATTCTAATTACAGGCCTATAGCACTCATCACCCTTAGCAAAAATTATGGAGAAATGTATTCACTATCAGTTAATGGGTCACTTAACTAAACATAACATACTAACTAACTGCCAGCATGGTTTTAGGCCATTTCACAGTACCACCACAGCTCTCCTTTCCTTTACTGATTTCATCAATAAAAGCCGCAACAATAATATTCTCTCATCAGCACTCTTTATAGACCTGTCAAAAGCCTTTGATATGGTTAACCACCCCCTGCTCATAAAAACCCTAGAATCTCTTTCTTTAGAACCCAAGGCTATTCACTGGTTCACTTCCTACCTCAGCAATAGGAAACAGGTAGTTTTCTGGGATAACAAACTCTCATCTCTTCTGCCAGTCTCACTTGGTGTCCCCCAAGGCTCTATTCTTAGACCTCTTCTATTCTCCTTATTCATAAATGACCTGCAAGTAGCTATACCTCAAGCTACATGCATACAATACGCAGACGATTCTACACTCATATGTTCTGCTAAAACCATTTCAGAATTACAAACACTAACACAAAATGTATTTAACGCAGTTGAGGCATGGTACTTAAAACGCTGCCTCCTTTTGAATGCTAAAAAAACCAAACTCTTGCTCTTTAAGCCTACCATTAGGTCCTCCCCAATAGAATTCTCTATCTTATCCAAAAATGGCACCCATATATCCCCAGACTCTACCACCAAGCTGCTAGGTGTCCCTATAGACAATAACCTTACCTTTGATAACCACATTAATAATACTGTCAAAACTGTAAATAGAAAACTGGGCTCCTTCTACAGAATTAAAATGTTCTTAACTCCAATAGCCAAAGCTACACTTGCCCACTCTCATCTTATTTCCACTCTTCTCTATGCTTCATCTATATACACTAACCTAAAGAAAAATAATCTCTCTAAACTGGCTAATACTTACAATAGTATTGTTAGGTTTGTTACTGGGAACCAATTTAGAACTCACCACTGTCTGAACCTACAGCAACTCCACTGACTTGAACTAAAAAACATGTTGAAACTTTCCCAACTTACCTTTGTCCATAGGATATTTTACCAACCTAATAACACACCCATACTTTCTAACCTATTTACCCCTTACACTAACCTAAATTCATTACGCTCTTCAAACAAACTTTTAGTAACCTTAACTAAGTCTAATAACATTGCTGGTGACTCCCTATTCTCCAATACCATCGGTAAATATTGGAATCTTCTACCTACTGCTCAAACTTCCATTCCCTCCCCTGTACTTTTTAAACAAAAGCTTAAAAAACACCTTAAAATACACTGGTTATGCCCATGCTTCAATCCTGACTAAATTTTGTGACTTCCACAATTTTTTTCTCTCTCTCTTTAATACCTTCTTTCTATTCACTCTCTACTACCTACACTTTGAAAAGTTTCCCTAACAATCTACTTCTTTTACAAGTAGCATCTATTACAATCCATTAAAGAATTTTGAATGTAAAAGAAATTTCCTGAATGTGCTTTACACTTGCCACAAATGTTTTACTGTTACAGAACCTTTCTATTTTGTATTTTTATAACTACAACTAAATTGTGTTTCTCTACATGGTATGTAAGTAGAAATCTGTAATGTAGTCTAGAATCATGTTTAACCTGCTACTTATTTTTATATGTATAACGTAACTATGTTTTGTCTCTATGTGGAGCTTTTCTCCCCGGGCCTCTGCTGAAAATGGAAATATATCCAGTCAGACCAGCCCGGTAAACAAATGTAAAATAAAAAATAAAAATAACTAAAAAATCCTCCAAAGCTAGTTACGAAAACAAAATCACCACTGACTCTAAAGACAACCACAAAGCATTCTATAGCTATGTCAAGAATCTCAATGGCAACACCCAGATCTGCTCTGAGTTATAGCACAATGGCACTAAATATACAGAACCAACTGATATTGCCAACATCCTGGCAGATAGGTTCAGTGCTAACTTTACCCCTCTCTCATCTCCTAAAGGGCCCATCTCTATACCGGAAGAATGCAAAGTTCCTGTAATCATGGCTGCACAGGTAAAAAACACACTCTCCAAAGCCAAGAACACAGAATCCATGGGACCTGCCAACATCCCAGGCTGCGTTCTACATGAACTACAGAATGAACTGGCACCCCACCTAAGTACCATGTTCAATCATAGCCTCACCTCAGGCTATGTGCCCAGTGAATGGCGCACAATGACGGTTATCCCACTCCACAAAGGGGGAGCCACCACAGACCCCAGAAACTACTGCACCATTAGCCTGACAAGCCTGATCTGCAAGACTATGGAATGTATCCTCAAGGAACTTATAAACAATGACATTGGTAATCTCTAAACTGTGGACCCCACCCAGTTTGGGTTTGTAAAAGGCAGATCATGTTTCCTAAACCTGATAGACTTCTTTGAAGCAGTCACCAAAGCCGTAGATGAGGGAAAGGTGGTGCACACAGCCTATCTAGATCTCGCCAAGGCTTTCCACACCATCCCCCACTCTGGAATTATAGATAAACTCACTAAACTAGCTATAAATCCCTATGTCACAAGATGGGTTGCCAGCTGGCTCACTGACAGAACCCACACTGTGAAAGTAGCAGACTCCAAATCCAACTTCAGACCAGTGACAAGTGGAGTAACACAGGGTTCAGCCCTGGGTCTTCTCCTGTTTGGTATCTACTTCTCTGCAGTACAGGCTAACAAAGAAGGTCTTTGACTAATGAAGTTCACAGATGATGTCAAACTAGGAGCCATAATCAAAACTCCGAAAGATGTGGACATCCTGCAAAAGGGCCTCGCTGAGACAGATGCCTGGTGTCAAAGTCATGGCCTCAAGCTCAATGCCAAAAAGTGCATTGTCATCCCTTTTGGTAAAAACTCTGTACCCATGAACTACCACATAGGCGGTAGTCTATTTAATACCAAAAGTGTGATAAGAGACCTTGGGACACGGGTGGACAGTAGTCTCTCCTTTGATAATCACATTGCCACAGTAGTCAGGAAATCCTTCTACGTGGCACACCTCATCACAAAAGGTTTCTCATCCAGGAAAATAGAGGTCATTGTTCCCCTCTACTCGTCACTTATTAGACCCATTATAGAGTACAATGCCCCTTTTGGTATGTACCTCACAAGACATCTACAACTACTGGAAAGGCCGCAGAAATACCTCACAAAGAGGATTACTGGCCTCAAGCAGATGCCCTACGCAGACCATCTCAAAAACTGCAGCTTTACTCCATCGCATATCACCTACTCAGAGGCGATCTCTGCCTAACACACAAAACTATGTCAAACCCAGAGCTGTTGGACATGCTCCACTTAAAGAAATCCCAATCCCTCTGAGCTACATGCTATAGGGACCTAAACCTTGTCACCATAATAACCAGAACATGCTGGAGGGATAGATTCCTGTCCCAGAGACTTCCCATACTTTGGAGCAAACTACCTATCTATATCAAACAAAGCTCCTCATTAGCACTCTTCAAGAAAAATCTTGATGATTGGATGGGAGATAGGAAATTCACCCCATGGATCACTTCTGTGGTGCTGCTCGACAGTGGCACAGGAAAATAATTTTCTTGGTTGGCGAAAGCCAGGGTACCTTTTGGCTAGGCTTAAATAGGCCCCAGGGCCAATTGCCTAATACTTGCCTATGAACCTATGAACAGCCACATGCAGGTGAGTAGTCCAAAGGGAAAACTTTCAGTCGTTGCATAGGTAGACATAGGCACACATGATACACCCTCACCTTGGCCAAGATGCAACAGATAGCACACATAGTCACCAGCTAAGGGGGTACAACTTTCATCCTTGCACATGCATACAATAAAATTGATCCCACAGTCTTTACTTATCCAATTAATGGCTGTACACTGCTAGCATCATAAAGTCAACCCCGAATTAAAACACTTGTAACTGTCAGGCTATCATGGTACATTTTGAACCTGGAATAGGAAAATAAATGGCTAAGAACACAAATGAATAGCAGATTCTTGCACTGGTACTTGCTAATGTAACTAAGTAGAAGGTGGGTGAGTTTTACGGCAATAACATGAATATGTGACAGCAGTGACTTATGTCAGTACATGTGTTCTCTATCAAATAATAGGCCTCATGCATCAAAGATACATTCACTACTAAAACCCATAAGAAAGCAGTACAATTTTCTAAAGAGCATCAAGAATACATATATGCTAAGCACTCAGTCAGCTATGGGCCTGAACATCAGACAAAAGACTTATGTATTTCTGAATCTAAAAGGCAGAAAATTAAGCAGATGGCAAAGTTATCATCATTTGCACAGGGTGTTTTTTGGGGTGGCAGGAGGTCAAGGCTGACTGAAAAGTTACTGAGTGCATGTGAGTGAGAAAGACAGGTAGACAGAAATTTTGATAAATTATGAAATGGCAACTGAGACAGAATGAACTGTAAGTCTCATGAATGACCCATGTAACTGTTATATGTGTGTCTCTGTATGTGCACTCAGGGTAAAACATGTGTGTGATTGTCTGCATGAATACAGCCAAGCTTGATGCTAGGACTACATCCTGTTCATCAGACAGGTGTGAGCCATGCATGATAGAGGTAACAGTACATCATCGTCAACCCCGAATGCGAGAACATGCTCTGCCAGAAGTTGCACTGGCATGCCCATGCCCATGGTCAGATGTGCTGCTGCTACATGAACATGACTGCTGTCTGCTGGATGAGCTCTACTCATGAGTACACCCAGGACCATGACCTCTTGGTCTACCACATTTTGATGTGCACAGCTCAATCACTGTTGGAGTATTGGAAGTGGTGCCACTATGGGAGCATGATCGGGCATGGCCATGTTGGTTAACGTCAGATCATGCTTCTGACTTATGTCCACATGGATGCTGTCCCCCTCCCAGCAGACATTCCATCACACACACTACCTGTTCCATTGTGTCATTCACCCAGTCTAGCCACACGGTAGAGACAGTCACGCATGTCAGCCTGTGCCACATCTACAGCCCTAAGCATGTCATGATAGGTCCTAATGGAACATGCTTGCACCTCCATGATGGCCGTAAATATACATCAATTGGCACATAAATATATACCAAGATCAGGTGGAGGGTGGACAGCAGGACTCCTCCGAGCACCTCTAACCCAGAATTTGGCTATGGTCAGAGTCAAACAGCACTGAAGCTGCAGTAACCACACTGCCATGATCAAGTGTGTCACCCTTCACCTATGTAATATATAAGTGCTGAGTGGAACTGGTATGCCTAGGCCTACTGACCATGTCTGAGGGAAATATAGGAGATGGCTGAATGTCAAACTCAGTGTCAGATTCAGCCTCTGTACCTCACCAGCTGTGCTTCTGTTTGGCCATCATTATCATCAGAGTCTGCTGATACTCTGACATCAGGTGGTAAAAGTCCTACACTTCCACTGTCAGAATTGCCTGTGATAATAGGCAACAGACACAGGAATGAAATTAATACAATGCTAATTATTTAAAACAATTTATATAATAAACTAACATTGGTCACACTAATTCAGACAGTACAGCAATAAACGCACTCATTACAGTTGCATCACACAAACAGATAAATGCATATAGCTGGCAAATGGTCATGAATAAAAAAAAATGTTTGGCTTACCATGTACAGATGACTCCACACTTCATTAGGAGGATGGTACTGTGCAATACTCCTTTGTAACATAAAACAGAGAAGGATGCAACACATTAATATCATATAAGTAAATTTCAGCTCATATACACATATACATTTTCAACATTAAACAGTGGAGACACACATCTCATTTATGAAAATTGAAGGTTATGTGGTTTTACCATGTCACACTCATACACAAGCCAATTGTTATATATGCTATCAGCACAATTCTCACAATGTGTACACATTTACAACAGAAAAGTCAATTTTATATGATTGCCAGTCACCTCTCACTATGCCTCCCCTCTCTTGAAGGTTTCTATGGGCCACCTAAAAGGTATAACACCCCTGTGTCATTGACAATATAGTACATTGCATTTCCGTGAAATAACATAGAAGACTGTGAGATAATCAGTTTAAACAATAACACTTATCATCAACATCATTGTAGGATCGTAGGAGATTACTTGAATATTGACCTGGAGGTCATTTTGTTTCATCCCAATGTAATACCATAGAAATGCTAGCCAGTACCCAAGATTGCATGTAATGATGACTGCCCATGTCCAGGAGGGTTGTGGGCACTACCCCTGTAAATATTTATGGTGCCCCATCCACTCGTCCAGGTTCCTCATGAACAGTGTCATAGAGGTGCTCTGTTTCACAGGAATTGGTAGTTCCAAAGACGTGTCAGTCTCTGGAAGATTAATCTGTCTCTCCAGCATGTCCTATTTAAGTTTCAGGCCATATTTAGGTCACTGGAATGGGTAGCCCTAGTCCCATTTGGTTTACAGATATGCAGCAAGTTCATTAAGTTTGGGTCCTGGATTACTCTGTAGGCTAGGCATAAGTCTCCCCTAAGAAGTGATACATACACACATACACACACACACACACACACACACACACACACACACACACATATATATATATATATATATATGAATATATATATATATATATATATATATATATATATATATATATATATATATTTATTTATGTATATATATATATATATATATATATATATATGGATCTACTTCTTATGACCTAAATTTCATTTGACTGAAATTCATTTGACTGAGACCAAAACAGTGAAAGTTCAAAAGACTGAAAACTCATTTGATTGAAACTCATAACACTGACACATTAAAGTAAAAGGTATATGTCCTTTTCCCCACTGCAGTGCGATCCAGGAGTTAGTATATATAGTTACAAATGAATAAATAACTCCCAAACGCTAGAGGTGGTCTGTCACAAAAACAGTCAATATTGGCAGAAAAAAGACAGAAAATCCACCCAAGGATGGCCAGTCAACAAAATCCACAAAAATTCCAATTAAAATGTAGTCCTTTAATATGAATAAAACTTCAACTTGAAATAAAATGAAAAATAAAGAGCTCAAAATTGTCCCTTGAAGATATCCGATAAGCACTTTCGACTGTTGTCTTCCTCAGATCATTTTATTCGTATTAAAGGACTACATTTTAATTGGAATTTTTGTGGATTTCATTGATTGGCCATCCTTGGGTGGATTTTCTGACTTTTTTCTGCCAGTATATATAGTTAGGGGGGTGTGGGGGGCACAGCCCCCTACATAGTTTAGGTAAATATTGTTTTCTGCAGAGTCATTCATTGCAGTTATAAATATCCATGTGTATGGTTTAAAATGTATAAAGTATGTGGGGGGCTTCATTTCCAACACCTTTAGCTGCTATCTCATCTGCTCTGTCTTTATTGGCCAGCGCACCTCTCAACTGTACAGATTTTCGCAGAATGTCGAAATTTTCACCTTGTATTTTTGGTCTGCTTTTCATAAAATTCTAGTTTTCTAGCAAATTAGTGGCAAATCATTAAGGACTGAAGTTAGAATATAATGGCAAACATTTGAGTTACAGACTTCATATCCTTCAGAAAATTCATGCTAATGCAACACCTGTTATTCTATTAACTTTCTATGCTTGTAAGAGCAATATTTAAAAATTGTCCCTATTTTTAAGCCTTTGTCCCACTATATTTCTTGGTCTAAGAGGGTGAGAGGTATGTTGCCCAGGTTTTTGTACTATACAGTAGTACTGGTCACACCATTATTTTGTGCACCTTACTTTTCAATTTCTTTGGCATTCGTCTATCATACACTACACCTGACACTCTATACCAGTTGGCTGCAGCCCTTCTAATTTGAGCTTTTACCTCTTCTTTCAGGCTTCCCTTCTCCTCAAGAGCCCCTCATAGATGCTTGAATCTAATAACTTGTTCCACTATTTTCCCTTCTATATCAGTTTTCAGCTCAGCTTCTTCTGATCTCCCCAATTTGCTGCCATTACCACTGTCCTAAATGTGCTTAGTTTTATCCCATGTGCCTTCAGCTTTTCATGCCATTCCCTTAGCTTTTGCTGAAGCTGTTGCTCAAAGTATGCCTGTAATGCCAGATTGTCTACATACAGCAAATTTATTGATCTGTCACCTCCAACCTGTTGGCTAATGTAATCTATCACCAATATGAACAGCAGTGGGCTCGGAGCTGAACCCTGGCGCGCATCCACTCCCACAGGGAACCCCACTGTGAGATCGAACACTATTCATACTTGAGTCATTGAGTCTTTGTACATAGCCTGCACTAATTTTACCAGTGTTTCTGAGACTTCAAACCACCACAGTACTGCCCAAATCAGCCTTCTTGGGACCTTGTCATATGCTTTCTTCAAGTGTAGGAATTTCCAGTTGGACTCTTTCCTCATCTCTAGCTTCTTTTCAACTATCTCTCTCACTGCAAACATCAGGTCATTTGTATTGCATCCTGATCTGAATCTGAGCTGCTCATCTCCTATCTTACATTCTACTACTCTGTGTATCCATTTATCAATCACCATCTTCAGAGCTTTCATGCAATGTGGCAGGAGTTTGATGCCTCTGTACTCCTCACAGTTGTAGATGTCCCTTTGTTCTTGTACACTGGCAGTAGTGTGTTTATTCTCCAGTCATCTGGGATCCATCTTTTTGTCAACACTGCTATGAGCCATTTCTCCCCTATCTCTCCCAGAATCTTTATCATATCTGCTGTGACCTCATCTGAGTCTGTTGCTTCCCCAGACTTCATTTTCCTTAATGCTATTCTTACTTCTTATACTGTGGGGTCCTCTTCTTTTCTCATTGTAGGCTGTATCTGGGGCAGTACAGTTTCTTTGGGGTTTTCTTCATTCAGAAGTTACAGGAAATAATCTTGCATCTGCTTTTGATGAACTGTGGACTGGTGAGCAAGTTTTTGCTGGCATCCCTTACGAAGGGAGTCTGACTACCTTCCTTATCTTTCTATCTTTGCCTTGCAACCTGATATAGTTTCTTTATGCCACCTACTGAGTCACTTTCCAGAAGCTTGTCAAGTGTCTCTGATGCCCTGTTCTTTATTATTGCAACTCCTTTCTCAGCTTCATTGTTAATTAACCAGTAATCCTTCCTAGTCTGGTCAGTCTTTTCTATCTCCCACTTCTTCCAGCACTTTTTCTTCCTTTTGATGACTTCCTGGACTTCTACATTCCACCACCAGCTTTTGTATGTAACTTACTTCCATATTTGGCTTGGTCACATATCTGTTCTGTAATCCTTACACATGCTGTTTTGAGGCCCTGCCATTCTCCTTCATCTCTGCCAATTTTCTTCTCTTCTTGGGGTGCCAGAGCCCTGAGTTATTCCCTGAACTGTTGTAGTTTATCTCCAGTCAACTTCCAGGTCTTCAGCCTAATCTCTTTTGATTTTAGAGCCTTCTCTGACCACTGCTTGTAGCTGATTGTGGCAACCAGTTGGTTATGCTGTGGGCCGACTGTTTCACTGGGGATTACTTTGCAATCATTGATTCTACCCCCCGTGTCCTTTTCTTACTAGGAGGAAGTCTACCTGAGCTGCATGTTGGACACTCTTGTATGTAATTTTTGTGACTGTCTCTCTTTCTGGACCATGTGTTGTCGACTATCAAGCCATTTGCCAGATAAAAGTGTAAAATGGTCTCCTTCTTTATCCCTGTTGCCCCACCATGTGGACCCAGGCACATCCTGTTCTGTCTGTCCCAACATGTGCATTCAAGTCCCCCATTATCAACACCAATTCATGCTGTCCTGCTTTATCTAGTAAGTCCTGCATCTGCTGTGTGAATGCACTCTTTTCTTCACTGTCACAACCCTGCTGTGGGGCATAGGCTAAGATTATGAGTATTGCCCTATTATTACACTGGAGTCTGATTGCCATGAGTCTTTCACTAGTTATGATGATATCCCTCACTGGCTTCTGAATCCTCTGTCTTAGCATAATTCCCACTCCATGTCTAGCCTGTCCTCCTGAGTAGTAGACTCTGGATTCCAAGCCAAGTAGCTTTGCTGCCCTGCCTTTCCATCTTGTCTCTTGGATACATAGGATGTCCACCCTCTTCTGTACCATCATGTCATCCAATAACACTTGTGACGAAAGTTGATAAGCTGTCTATGTGAGAAAGCAAATGTGTTCCTAAAATGCCTATGCCAACAGTAAACTATAATAAGTGCATACAGATGTTTTATTTACCAGTGCATATATATCAAAATGTTCTTTGTAACGCGTTAACAAATCTAGAATGCACTTGAGAAATACAATCATATCTTAGCAGGATCGGAAGCCTTCTCTACAGATAAATCAAAAGGAATATCAATCTTCAGTGTTCTCCAAATACATGTTTCCTCACCTTCAAGTTCCCAAACTCCAAAGTGGCATTTTATATTGTAGATTCAGGCCTTTGAACATGGTGAAGATGTAAATAAGGTGTGAACTCATGAGAATAGCTGAATCCCAAGATGTTGATGCTGTGTAGCAGATGTAAACAAAGTGCAGGCACTACTTCAGTGTTAGTTGTTAATAGATTGCAACTGTGAATGATTAGTGAGAGGGAGAAAGAAGATGCAACAGCAATTCAGACTACCTCACCTGCACTGGGTGTGTCACCCATGATACACTTACAAAGTGTTCATAGGTTCATAGGTTCATAGATGTTTACTAGGCTAACAACCACAAGGGCCTTTTTAAGCCTAGCCATGCATCCCAAATCTCTGACAAGTTCTGATACCCTTGACAAGTGTAAGCATGGGCCTGGGAGATGAACCATTTACAGGTTACCTGTTTGCATTAGAGACGTAGGTACCAAACCAGGGATGAATTTCCTGTTTCCCTATCCAATTGTCCAAGTTGCACTTGAATTGGTTTAGAGATGAACTCTGCTTCACATAGATGGGGAGCCTGTTCCATAGATGGGGAAGTCTCTGGGATGCATAGCTATCTCTCCAGCAGATCCTATGTATGTCACTGGCAAGGTTTAAGCTTTAGAACGGGTAATTCTGGAACTTTTTGTTTTGTGGATATGCAGGAGGTCCATCAGAGTGGGTCTGACAATGCCCTGTATGCCAGGCATAGATCTCCCCTCAAAAACCTGTAGGAGACAGAATACAGAGATAGGGACTTGAGGTGGTCAAATGTAACTTTAGCCAGCTTTGAAATGGAAGTGTAAAACACACATTTCTCATTTTTGTTTACTAATAGCCAAACTATCCTGCTTTTGCTTAAAACTGTTTTTCACTGTCATATAATTTTATCATACATTTAAAAGACAATGATAAAAAATGCCCTATAGACTACATGTCTGAGAGTACAGCACACATAAGAGAAGAATGAACACAGTACAAAGAGAAGACAGAGCTGCATTAATGCAAACAATGCTCATAAATGAAATAATCCAAAAACTTACACCAGCAGCTTAGATTAACAGCTCATTAGTAAAACCAAATGAAAATTATACTGTTGTTATAAATTAAATACTAGAGAGCCGAAAAACCACCAGGTTAAATCATTAAACTTTTATTATCTGGTAAGCGTTTTTGCAACTCTCAGTGGCTTCTTCAGACCACTAAAAATCACAATGAAAACAGCCTTATGTACTTAAAACAATTAAACAAAACATCCAATAAACTGCAAGAAGTGGCTTAATATTTGGAATGGGACAGTCATTATTGAAATATTCCATTAGTGAGGTCTATTTGTTTAATAAGTAGTGTTTCAATATGGTTAGGATCGAAACAAAATTGTTCTTTGTTATTATGTGAATTTAGTCAGGGCTTGGTGACAAGCATTTCAAATATGTCTATGTGCATACTGGACACTAACCAATCGCATCATGTTTAACATATCCATCTAGGGTACATCTAACCAATTGTGATATTGCAAATATAGTCCATTGATTGAATGTTAGATCTTAGGTCCTGATTCCAATAGGACAAGATTTTGCATAACTATATGTGATTGATAGGTTAGGAGACTATATTCAGTAATTATGCACAGTTAATTTTAAATAGAATTTTAATTGCTTCTTGCAGTTTATTGGATGTTTTGTTTTAATTCTTTTAAGTATATAAAGCTGTGTTTTCAGTGTAATTCTTAATGGTCTGAGGAAGCAACTAAGAGTTGCGAAAGCGCTTACCAGATAATAAAAGCTTAATGTTTTAACCTGGCCATGTGCCGGCTCACTAGTATTTATTTTATAACCATGCTCATAAATGGTTGCGTGGTCATTCATTGCACTAAATATGTAAGCTATACATGTACAAACAAATGAGAGTGTATAAGTGTAAATGTCTTGTGAATACTGTAGAGAAAATTGGACTTGCTTGTATGCATAATGCTTGGCTTTCCTGTTTTATAGCTTCATTATTATGATAGTTCAAATCCAGAGTTATATAAAAATCTGTAAGATGTGTTAAAATGTATTTTGTAATGTTATTTATATTTCCTTGTTTGTGTTGTTTTAATTAGTATTTCTGTGGTGCGTGGCTTAGCTCAAATACGGTAAAAGAGATAAAAACTTTAAAATTAATGGAAGTTGCATCTATGATAAGGACAGCATAAAATTAGAGCTGTGAGTCAAGTGTGTGTATATCACTTCTGGTAAACACGATGAAGCATGTAGCACATAGTATATGTGGATCATGGTTCAAGTCCCACACTTATCTTTTAATGATAAAAACTACTACACAGTTTGTACAACAATAATGCATGGTAAGTTTTGCATGACTTGTTTGCATGTTACTCACCTCTGCACAAACATGCCATAATGCCGCAGAAAATAAGCAGACATTGTCAGTTTCAGAAAAGATACATTGTTACGTCTTTTGCTTTCCATCGTGCAACGAAGCTAAGTGTCACTGTGTAGTGGTCCACATTTTTCCTCAACACCTACAAATTTGTCAATTTCTAAAAAGATACATTGCGACACGTGTGGTCTTCCATCACACAAACATGCTAAGTGGTGTTGCACAGTAGTCAGCACTCATACACAATGATGAGTGTAAAAATGATACTTAATTTCTGATTCTATCTGTGGCAATAGACATACATCCATAACTATAATCCAAGTGTTTCAGAGTTCTAATCCAGCAAACTCTAAGTTTTACTAATGCTTGTCCACTGTAATTTAGATAAAAATTAACCATATAAAATAAGTATGTCTTGCAGGTGGATTGAGCATACACTTGATATCATACATATTATATGTATAACTGTGGCTAACAGTGCAATTATGGCAATTCAGAAAATTCATTTTCTGAACTTCCATGTCTCACACACACACACACACACACACACACACACACACACACACACACACACACACACACACACACACATGGTTAACCACTCTGCTCTTTAATGTGCCTATATAACTAATGCGCATGTCTGACAAACAAGTCTTCTGTGGCAATGACCACTCTGGACAGTAATGAGTGGAAAAAATACATATATAATGCCCAGTCTTCCGTTTGGCAACTGGTGTAAGTTCATGGCCATAATACATGTGAGCCAGGGTTCTAAGCAAACACACTACAAACTTTATTAATGCTGTCCGACTCATTTTTTCCGAATAAAGATTAATCTACAGATAATTATACTTAATAACTATGTATAGCAGTGGATATCATCTGAATTATATGTGTGACTGAGGGTATAAAGACAATTATGTTTATGCAATTAAAGGTGTCTTTTCTGCCCTGGGATTGACTTCATACTTCAATGATAGTCATATACACCTGACTGTATAAACCAGGAACTGGTCAGGTCACACATATACATGGTTAACCACTCACTCTTTAATGTGTCTATATAATTAATGACTGCCAAACACTTCTGTGGCATGGAGGAAAAATAGCTATGTGAGGGAATGTGTATTGTCTATTTTACATAGATTTGAATCCCACATTGTAGAAATTACCTATATCAGTGTGTAAGGCCAGACAAAAAATGTATTAGGTCATAAAATTTATGCCCCCAACATATGTCTGAAAAGTTAAGTCATCGAACAGGTACAGCAGCATGCAACCCATAAACTAATACCAACTATCACATATACTTTTCCTTAATCATAAACTGCTTTCCTCTGTGTGGCACTGTTGCTGTCCACTTAACATTATGTAAATACGGTTGACATAGTTGTGCAAGTTGGCACATTAACTGTTAAATGTGATATCATGACTTGGTGGGAAAACTGTTTAACTGTTGCTGTATGACCTGTGTGGACATGGCAGAAGCTTGAAAGGAAAGTACCCCGTTTAGGGCTCAAAGATAGGGTGTAGAGGAGTTGCGAATATTCAACTGGACTCCTTGTAAAGTGCCACAACCTTAAGCTATTGCAGAAGGACTATAGTGGGTCTCAATATAGATCAGAAGCTTGGAATAGTCTTGCCAAGACTGTCTCCTGTGCGACTACAATTCCACGCACTGCAGAGCAATGCAGGCACTTCCACAATGGCCTGAAAAGGTGCAAGCAGGCATAACCCAACCAGTGGCTGAATGAGTTTATGGCTGCTGTCCTCCCACAGCTGTTAAGTAAACAGATAAAGATTCTTTAAATTATATTCAAAGCTGTAGATAGGCAAAACTTTTGTGCATAAAGCTCTTCTCTTTTTTTCTCTTCTTTATTTTATAGCTGTCTGGGAGATTTTAGTGAATAGGAAAACCCATGCTTAATATTTAGAAAGACTAAGAAAGGTGTATATATGCAGCAGAAAATTATTATTTTATTAAAATCATTGTTCTCCTCTACATTAGTAGCAAATTAAGCATGCTGCATATCATAACTGTAAAATCAAGCATGCCTGCTTCACTCTGTAGCACAAGGTAATTGTAGAAGTCAATTGGAATAGTGTATTTACTTGTTGTGAGTTGAAATCCAACAGGTAACAAATACATTGTGAAATAATTTAAAAATATTAATTTCAACAAAATTGACATAAATGCCATGCGGTTAACTTAATCTGTATTATTTGTGAAAGCATATGTGCAATACATTCATATTGCAAGGATTATTTATTTATTTATTTATTTTTATTTTACATTTCTTAACCGGGATAGTCCGACTAGATACATGTCCATTTTCAGGGGAGGCCCAGGGAGAAAAGCTCCAAAGGTATACATATACAATCATTGCAATGTCATGTCAAACAGGAGTAATCATAACATAATACAAATATAGCACATTTTACTGTTTAGTTAAATTTATGGAAATATACCGCTTATTCTAGTACATTTAAATTTGTACAGTTTAACAATCTTCTAAACTGGCTTAACAAAGATATTTGAGTAGCACTTACAGACATAGGATAAATACACCAGTATGCATAAAGATTTAGTCAGGCTTGGAGCAGGGACATATCCATTGAGACTTGAAATACTCCTTGAGAGCTATTTTGAATTGAGATAGGGTGGTATCCAGGGTAATGTTAGCAGGAAGGGAATTCCAAATTTTGCCAGCAGAGCTGGTGAACAGGGAGTCACTAGATGAGTTGTTGGATTTGATGGTTTGCACTAATAGTCTGTTAGATGACCGGAGTGATCTGGAGTTGGAGTGGGAGTAGATGATGTTTTTCAGGGCAGGTGTATTATTTGGTTGGTTAAGTGCGTTGTGAGCAACAATGAGTTGATTATACTGAATCTGCCTGGGTAGCTCTAGCCATCTGAGGTAATTTAGATTTTTACAATGATGGGTTCAATAGGGTAGACCAGTTGCAAATCTAGCTATGTTATTATAGCAGCTTGAGAGTTTATTAAGATCAGATTTATTTAGGTTGGCCAATAAAGGGGAAGCATATTAGAGTGTAGAGAGTAGATGGGAGTGGGCAATGGAGGTCCTAGCATATGGGGTAAGGAATGGCTTTATCCTATAAAGTGAGCCCAGTTTTCTGTTAATGGTTTTGATTGTTTTGTTGATGTGCACATCAGACTTAAGATTGTTGTCTATAATAACTCCTAGTAGTTTTGTATGGGCAACTGGAGAGATAATGGTACCATTATTAGTCTTAATGGAGAGGGATAACGCCATGGATCTTTGAGTGGGGGTGAAACGTAGGAGCTTTGTTTTATTAGGGTTGAGAATCAGACAGCGAGCTGCAAGCCAGTTCTCTACTAGGTTGAAAGTACTCTGAGGTATTGATAGCAGTTCTGTTTGCGAGGTGGCAGTGCAGATCAAAGTTAAGTCGTCTGCATATTGAATGCAGATGGCTTCAGGAATTACAGTGTGGAGGTCATTGACAAAAATGGAAAACAGAAGTGGTCACAAGATAGACCCCTGTGGGACACCTAGAGTGTTGGGTAGGAGGTTTGAGAGTTTGTTCTGCCATAAGACATATTGTTGTCTATTGTGCAGGTAGGATTCAAACCATCGGAGAGGGTGATTACCTAGGGACATTGTTGCCAGGGTGTTGATGAGAAGATTGTGGTTAACCATGTTAAAAGCCTTTGACAGGTCCAAGAAAACGGCTGACGAGAGCTTGTTGTTGTTTCTGTTATAGTTTATTGCATTAGAGAAGGTGAGGAGAGTTGTGGTGGTACTATGATATGGTCTGAAGCCTTGCTGGGAGTTAGCCAGTAGGTTGTTTTGGGTTAGAAAGTTCAGGAGTTGTTTATGGATGCATTTTTCCATTATTTTTGCCAGAGGTGATAAGATGGCTATGGGTCTATAATTGGATAACTCAGTAGAGTTACCACCTTTATGGAGGGGTATGACACAAGATATTTTCCAGATAGAGGGGACTGAGGCTTCTGATATGGACTGATTAATTAGAATGGAAACAGGGTACGCTATGGTATCAGCAGCTTTTTGCAAATATTCAGCAGGGAAAAGGTCTGAGGCTAGGGTAGTAGGTTTCAAATTTTTTGAATAGTGAACTTGAAACACTACTTCAAACAATTTTCAGTCATAGTTTGTAGCTTTTTAAGTAAACAACATAAAAGTAAAAATATATTAATATATCTTCTTCTTTTTTTTTTCCTCTTTCCCCACCCCTTATCTCTCTTTTTTTTTATACATGTGGTCACAACATTCTGATATCATACATTTCTGACAACTGACAAAATGATTTCCAACACAGGGTGGTAGGTCAACCAATGTGGCTCAGCCTCCAATCCCTCCAACAGCTGCTGCAGCGATGCCCAGCACATCTGGTATGCAACCTGGCAGTGCTGCCTCTGCAGCCACTGCACTACCTGGCTCATCAACATCAGGTAGCATTACCCAGGCAGCTGGTGTAGTGGTACCCTCCAGGAGTCCTGGTAGAGGTAATGATTTTGTCACCCACCAGGAGTTGCCAGGCATGGTCATAGAAGGTCCCATTGGTGCACACCACAGCCGTATGGAGAAGATGCAGATTGAAATGCTGAGTAAACAAAAACGTCAAGTATTCCATCAAGAAGCTGACATGTTCTGAGGGCGAGAACTAGATTCTCACTGTCTCTATGCTTGACAGGCATGGGCCTCCAATGTCCCCTCCTTTCCCCAATCATGTTTTTACCCAACCTTTCATGTCCTTTACCATCCATGGCTCTGTATTGTTTGTCATGTTTGTCTTCTCCCACTTCCTCACCAACCCTACTTACCTGACCCTGACATATCTGGGTCTATATCATGAAATCGAACTTCCAAAATGTCGAACACCATAAGTTCGAACTTGGAAGATCAAATTCAGATAACATCAAAACTTCAAAACAGCACATTTTTTCCCAGGAAAAAAAATTTGCTGTTCCGCAAAACACAAACATAACACAGTCACATCAAACACCTACAAACCCTACACTAAACCTAACATACAGCACTATCTATACACTATCCTTAACCCAGCCCTAACTCTGAATTCCATCACTACCACACACTTAACTGACCCGCTCCCTAACCCTGAAGTCTGTCACTATCGCACACTTACCTGACCCGCGCCATAACCCTAAAGTCCGTCACTACCCGGTCCGAAAATGTCGAAGCCGCAAAAATGGCCAAATAAATTCTTTCTCTGGGAAAGAATTCAGGTTTCCGCGGCTTCAACATTCTCATCTTTTGAACTACCAAGTTCGGCCTTCCGGTATTCGACGTTCTTCATGTTCGATTTCGCGATAGGAACCCACATACCTATATCCCTTACCCAACATTCCTCTTTTACTGAAATTAAATAAAAAAATGAGCACCTGCCACACAAAAAAATATTGTCCCACACATAGCTTTCCACTTCTCACTTGTCTTTTTGACACACTTCATTTGATGCAACTGGCTATATAATATGATTGCATTGTTGCCACCCATCTTTGTTGAGGTGACAGTCCAAATTCATCTAATAGTCTATTGATTCTCATTTAACACTGCTGATGAAGTGAATAGCTATGGTTCTTTCCTTATTCCCTCTTGTACACTTCAGTACTGCTTCCCTTTTGTTTTTACCCCTACTTACCCCTATTTCATCACTTTCCTATCTACCCCATTTTCACACATTTAATTTGGTAAAAAAAAAAAAAAAGAATTACACACCGCACACATAAATGATAAATCCCTAATAAAGCCTTCACATCGTGTCCTCTGTGTCTAAACGGTGTCTGGCATTATGCACCAATGCCGAGAAACAGTGAATGGCCCTTCGTGTACTATGGCACAGTGTGGTTAACTCCACACAATGCTGCTTAACCTCACTGTGCTACAGAAACACACAGTTAAAGCAGAGTAAAGGCAATACTTTGAAACATTTACTCTATCATTTATTTAGACTGATGAATGTATAAAAATGGCAATCTGTATGTCTGCTGTTTTTATTAAAGAATTGAATGATGTTTGTTTTTATCCACCGTATTCATTGTCTGTCACATTTAAAAAAAAAAACTTGCCACATTTAATACCATCCTGACAACGTAAAAAAATAGCTGGATTTGAACCCTGTGTAATTTTTTTCTCAAAATATAAATTCTCTACCCTTATACTTGCTACAACAGGGAAAGCTCACCATTAAGTCTCATTACTGTTGAAAGTGATGACTGCCACACCTCTCCATGGAGGAAGGTGAACAAATAGAAAAAAAATCACTTTTTTTCCAAATTAAGCAGAGACATGTGTTTGCTCGTTGCTTAACTCTGTGCAAACATGGAACACACTTGCAATAGTAATTAATGTTTTAAAAATTATGACACAACATTTCAAATGTAAAGCAGAGTATAACCACCATATTATCTGTGAATCTCACATGTGTAAATACTTTGCCATTGATCATGCAAATCAGGTGCTAAGCGGTGCACTATGGAAAGAGCTGTTTGGCATGTATTAGTATGTTTATTGCCCAGTTAGTCTTCATCCCATTATAATCCATGTAAAAACACAGCCAAAGGGAAGGCACTTGTTAGTGACTGAACACATATTTACTCAGACTCGTGTGTGCCCTGCACACATGCACTTGAAAATGGATATGTCACTGGTAGTCCCCAAATGTCAACTACACTACAAAATAAATAGCACAACTGTATTGTTACATCATCTAAAGCCATATACTGATAACAGACATTGACTGCTTAATATATGTCTTAATATGGACAGCAATTCATCACAAATATGAACACATGTACATACACAGTTCCATCCATGCTGATCACAAAAACCCCAATAGAAAATACAAATTCCACATGTTGTGCACCACTGTCATAAAATGATATGTTACCCACATCATATAATGAGGATATCATCATCTATACAGACCAGCATGACAAGGCAAAAACATACTTCAGGGATGGTGCAGTTATTAACTACTGTGTACTGAAGATGGGAACAAAACACTTAGATGTGGGTTAACATACCACAACAGCCACATTATGGGTGTGTCTGTATAAGTGTGTGTGCATAGGCAGAAGATCAGGAGTCTGCATCCTATTATCAGCCATTCACTCTCATGAAGAACAAATATTTTGACAGTCATACATTCCTACACAGCTGTTTCATATAGGCCTTCCAACATCTTCTGCCAAACATCCATTGATGATGTCATCTGCTTGAAAGTGCCCAGCAACAGTATACAAATCAGGTTTGTGCCATGGCGCTTGCATTTAGTAATGAGTTCTCTAGCTTGTTTCACTATTTAGGTAGGTGTTCTATTCTCACTGCAGTCAACTAGTCTGTGTTCAATTAGCTTACATTCTAAAGACCTTTTTAAAATAGCATGTGAGACACTCATACTACCATCTTCTCCTCACCAGACACTGCTGATGTCATCATCTATAAAGTGTCTGACAGTGATAAAGTCAGACTTGTGCTGTGGTGCTTTTAAGTACTTTGTTCAGTATATAGTTAAGTTGGAATTCTAATCTCACTGTGATTAACTGGTGTGTGTGTGTGTGTGTGTGTGTGTGTGTGTGTGTGTGTGTGTGTGTGTGTGTGTGTGTGTGTGTGTGCGTGCGTGTATGTGTGTGTGTGTGTGTGTGTGTGTGTGTGTGTGTGTGTGTGTGTGTGTGTGTGTGTTCATTCAACAATCAGTATGGTGATAATTTTAGAATGGCAGCTATGTCAGACACTCCTCCAAACACCTTGTTGTAACATACACATATCTTTTGTGATGCATAACCATTATTAATCATTAACACCGATCAATACATTAGCACAACTAGATATTGAAATATTTTTGATAAGATGGATAACTGCATGGCTTTCAAGTAGGACATGGCAAGTATCATACAGCAACTGGACAGGCAAAATCCTTGATTACAGTCAGGGTGTCCCACAGGACTCTGTCCTAGGCCCTTACTTGTGTCGATTGTATCTTTCAGACCTAACTTTTTCAGCTGAGGCATTCTACAGTCTACATGCAGACAACCTAAAATTGGGTAAACTGATTACATGTGTTACAGATAAGCCATGTCTGCAAAATAACTTGACTAAATTGACCATTTGGGCACAGGAGAATAATAGCCTGATAAATACATCAAAAACTAAGCATATGAGATTGGGTAGGCATAAATTGAAAGGTGAATATTTAATACAGTACACAGTGATTGAAACTGTAGATTCATTTAAGGACCTGGGTATATATGTAGATTCAGCTATGAGTTTTTCTAATCATATCAACCAATTGGTTAATGATAGTTATATAACTATAGGTTGTATAAAAACATTTATAAAGTCTAGGAAATCAAAAATAATTAAGTCATTGTTTGTTAGTTACATTAATCCCAAACTTGAGTATAGAATAACAATATGGAAACCTTATAAGAAAACAAGAATGAGTAAACTGGAAAGAGTACAATGGAAATATACCAAGAGTATCCATAGATGTGAAAATGTAAGTTATTATGGAAGACTAAAGTATCTGAACTTGTACAGTGTCTCTTACAGATATCTAAAAGGAGATCTTATTCAGGTATATGGGCATTTAGTGACAACTACCTCTGGAAATGTTTGGGTTTAACAAAAATTACTACAGAATCATCAGACAACCTATGTAAGAGATTCTATGGGAATGAGAAGTGTGCTAATTGGTTCTCTGATAGAGTAGCTGATGCATGAAACAGACTACCAAATTATATCAAAAACAAGTATTAGTTTAGATATTTTTAAGAACAGCCTGGATACTTATTATGGGAACCAGTGTTTTAGTATATTGATAACATAGAAGGGCTCTTGTGAATTGAAACATATGGAACAGCGATTCCTTGAGAGGGGTTATAATAAGAAAGAAATCAGCTTGGTTACAGCTCGAGCATATACATCTAGAACTCAGGAAGGTAAGCCATATTTCTCTTCACCCACTCAATTTTGCAAACAGAAAGTGACCAACTGTAAACTGAGAGCACCAGTTACTTATGCCAGCAACATTAGATTGTTGAAGGACATCTATGCTAAACACTGGGATATACTTAGATCTAATGAGAGAGTGGAATCAATAGTAGGAGAAGCCCCAAGCTATATGTATAAGAATAAGAGATCACTTAAGAAATTGCTATGTTACCCAAAGTTTAACTCCAATACTGATACACAGCTTAATATTGGTACATTTCCTTGTCAGGCATGTAACTACTGTCATTTGATTAACAGTAGTGCTGCAAATGAACATCCAGATATGCATAAAAAGATGTTTTTCAGAACCAGAGCTAATTGTAACACAGTGAATCTAGTTTATTTAGCCTACTGCACAGTTTGTTACTGTTTCTACATTGGGATGACAACACGCAGGCTATGAGACAGGATGAGGGAGCATCAATATGATATCTCCAGGAGAGCTGAGACTAATGCTTTATCTAAGCACATCATGTTACTAGGTGCTCAGCACAATTTTAAGTTTATGGTTGTTGAAACAGTCAATGTGGGTATAAGGGGGGGAGGGCACATAGAACTAAGGTAGAAAGCAAAGAATTGAACTGGATTATTAGAATGAAAGCTAATATGGGGAAAGGCCTCAATGATAAATTTTCTATTAAACCAGTTTTAATGAATAGGCCCTTAGCCAGATAAATATTATGTTCAGTATTTTTATAATGTTTTTATGAATGAAATGTTCTATATGCTTTTATGTATGAAATGTTTTCATGTTTATATAATGAGTTCTGAGCTGCATTTTTTGGCTATTGAATGAAATGCTTTATATGTTTTTATGAATGAAATGTTTTTATGTTTATACAATGAGCTTTGAGCTGCATTTTTTGGTGTGGCTTTAAGGGCTCTTGTTAATTCCTAATTGTTTTTGCATGCTAATTGGCTGCTTTGCTGTTTAAAAGTACTACAGTTTGGATCTTTATTTGTCTGATGAAGCAGCTGCTGTTGCGAAAGCGCTTACTGTTTGTTCTACTGTTTGTTCTGGGATTAAATTCTTGAATTTTACTGCTGTGTTCTGCTGCCGCCTTTGACTGTGATATTGTATGATTTATTTTTGGGAGGACCGGTCTACCTATACCATAGTCTTTGTTCTTTGTTGCCTTATACTGTGTTGGATTTGGTGTAAGGACATGGCAGAAGGTTGTTGTCAACCAGGAGATTCTTCCAACTCATCTGAGGTGAATAGCGTGACTTTTACTGGCCGTGAGAACTTTTCATCTTTACTTGGGAGCTCTGAGAATCCCTTATTGGACATTATACCAACAGATAATGCACCTCCTACTCTGAATAACCATGAGTATGATTCAAATGCCCTGAGAAGGGATTTACATAAGCTTGAAAATGATGCCAGAAGATTAATTAGACTAAAAATACAGAGATTCCATTTTGAGGCATGTGTCAATTTGCGTATTGTTCCTCGTGGCTTAAGGGTTTTAACTATGCCTACTTATGGCAACACGTATAATGACGTTTTGACTCAATGGCAGCAAATCAACTTGAACACAAGCTATAGCTATATGAGACTTCTAATACAATTTTTTTAAACCACATGAGGACAATTTGCTATCTGATATTGAGAAAGCACAAATGGGCCTCTGTGAGACAGATCCACATTCAGTTGCAGATATTAAGGTGGAACACATTATAGACTCTATTGCTCCCTATAAAAGACAGATGCTCAACAATAAAAGGAGAAAGATACAACGTGATATTGCTGACTTTTCTAATGGAAGAGTCTTTGCTTGGCCTAGGGAGGATAGATCTGTTACTACAAACATTAATGTGAACACCAGTCACTCTAAAACAACTTCCAATGATCCTGTTCAAGGAAAGGAACAAACTGTATTTAACAATGAGGCTCCTGTTGTTCCTTCTAGTTCCACCTTAAATGCTGAGAAACCACATACTGAACATAGCGTGATGGAGGTACCCTCAGGCTTACGTACATGCCCTTTGTCTATGGATGACATCAGTACTAATTCAGCTAGTGTGTCGGATAATGGAGCATAAAGGAAGGATTCTTCCCATATAGTGGGAACTACTTGTGCTCCAACTCTGCCGTTTAATCCAAATGACTTGTTGTCTAACCCTCTTCCCATTCGTACGTCTAATTTTTATGAACGACCTTTCGGGGGAGCACGATGCAAGAAGAAGGCATTGGCCCAGGAAGGGACTCCGTTATCATTGAAGAAGATGTGGGAACAATGCTAGTTTGGAATTTATCTAGTCATAGACTAACGGCCATTGAAATGAAGCTTCTAAACAAAGGTACGAGTTTCATACAAGCTACGAAAATTACTCTAACTGAAAACATTATAGAACTTAAGACTTTTACCAGAAATGTCAGTTTAAAGATGTTTTTTAATGATTCACATGGCACTAGTAATAATAATGCTAATATTTTCAGGAAAACTAGTTGCTTTATACTGCCTACAGTTGATGCTATTGAAGTTTTTGAAAAAGCATGCATTAGAGACATTTATGCATTCTATGAAAATAACAGCAATACAAAGACTTTCTGTAACATGTCAGTTAATGAGAGGTTAGCTCTAGAACAATTGTGTCAGGATTCTACCTTGAGCTTTAGACCAGCAGACAAAAGTGGATGTCTTGTAGTTATGGATTATACATTTTACAGGGATGCAATGTATACCATGCTCAATGATCCATTAATTTATATTCCATTCACAATGCAACAGGTTGAACAGTCTATTAGTGGAGTGTATAATGAATTGTTTGAACATCTGCAGCTTGGACATATTAGTCTTAATCTTTTTAATTATTTTATTATACAAGAGCCAACTTTGCCTACTATACAGGGCCTCCCTAAAATACATAAGCATGCCAGAAAACCCCCTATGAGACCAATAGTAGCTGGAAGGGGATAGTGCACTGAACCTCTTTCCATCTATGTTGAACAACATTTGAAACCAATCTTAGCTAAGAACTGTTATATTTTAAAGGACACTGAACAGTTCCTTAGGGACTTATTTGCTCACATACAAGTTAAACCACCTGTTGCTGGTTGCATTATGATAGCATTAGATGTGAAATCCCTTTTTACGTGCATACCCAACAACACAGGGATAGTGATGTTGGGAGACTATCTTAAGCAAGATGGCACTTATGAGATCCATAAGATAGATTTACTGTGTATGCTTCTGGAACTTATTCTTGACAATAACATTTTTATGTTTGAAGAAGGTATTTTTAAACAAAGGGATGGCATAGCTATGGGCACCTCTTGTGCCAATAGCTACGCCAACCTCGTTATGGCAAAATGGAAGGAAATGCATATCATACCTCAGCTCAAGCCTGGACAAGTTGTTTTTTACAGGAGATTTGTTGATGATCTTTTCCTCCTGTGGGAGGGTACTGGTGATGAGCTGTCTCAATACACTGGTCAACTCAACAGTAGTACTGACTTTCTTAGCTTGACGGCCAGTAGCTCTACTGTAAGTATGGATTTTCTTGATGTTAGGATTACCAGGGGACTTGATGCTGCTTTTACTTCTGAAATCTATAGGAAAAGTTGCCATAGGAATACGTTTGTCTACAGACAGAGTATGCATCCTGGGCACATTTTTAATAATGTTGTGACAGCACAGATGTTAAGAACACCCAGATTGACAGCAGGTGACTCCACCTTCTCTTGTAAATTGAAACATATGGAACGACGATTCCTTGAGAGGGGTTATAATAAGAAAGAAATCAGCTTGGTTACAGCTCGAGCATATACATCTAGAACTCAGGAAGGTAAGCCATATTTCTCTTCACCCACTCAATTTTGCAAACAGAAAGTGACCAACTGTAAACTGAGAGTACCAATTACTTATGCCAGCAGATTGTTGAAGGACATCTATGCTAAACACTGGGATATACTTAGATCTAATGAGAGCGTGGAATCAATAGTAGGAGAAGCCCCGAGCTATATGTATAAGAATAAGAGATCACTTAAGAAATTGCTATGTTATGCAAAGTTTAACTCCAATACTGATACACAGCTTAATATTGGTACATTTCCTTTTCGGGCATGTAGCTACTATCATTTGATTGACAGTAGTGCTGCATTTGAACATCCAGATATGCATAAAAAGATGTTTTTCGGAGCCAGAGCTAATTGCAACACAGTGAATCTAGTTTATTTAGCCTACTGCACGGTTTGTTACTGTTTCTACATTGGGATGACAACACGCAGGCTATGAGACAGGATGAGGGAGCATCAATATGATATCTCCAGGAGAGCTGAGACTAATGCTTTATCTAAGCACATCATGTTACTAGGTGCTCAGCACAATTTTAAGTTTATGGTTGTTGAAACAGTCAATGTGGGTATAAGGGGGGGGCACATAGAACTAAGGTAGAAAGCAAAGAATTGAACTGGATTATTAGAATGAAAGCTAATATGGGGAAAGGCCTCAATGATAAATTTTCTATTAAACCAGTTTTAATGAATAGGCCCTTAGCCAGATAGATATTAATTATGTTCAGTATTTTTATAATGTTTTTATGAATGAAATGTTCTATATGCTTTTATGTATGAAATGTTTTCATGTTTATATAATGAGTTCTGAGCTGCATTTTTTGGCTGTTGAATGAAATGCTTTATATGTTTTTATGAATGAAATGTTTTTGTATTTATACAATGAGCTTTGAGCTGCATTTTTTGGTGTGGCTTTAAGGGCTCTTGTTAATTCCTAATTGTTTTTGCATGTTAATTGGCTGCTTTGCTGTTTAAAAGTACTACAGTTTGGCTCTTTATTTGTCTGATGAAGCAGCTGCTGCTGCGAAAGCACTTACTGTTTGTTCTACTGTTTGTTCTGGGATTAACTTCTTGAATTTTACTGCTGTGTTACACTGCCTGTTTTGACTGTGATATTGTATGTATGTATGTATTAGGGGTTGACAGTGCAGAACCCTTTTCAAGGTGTTATACAAGATGCATGTGTGATACACCTTCCTGTGATGCATCCAGTAAATATATAGCTCATTGACAACATTGATGGCAAGGGGTTACATCCTTGCAAGTGTGAATTGTGGCATATATATGCCATGCAAACCTGTCAACTAGCCAGGATTGTTTCTAATTTAAACTACAGGTGTAATTGTGTCTGGTTTAACACCTCCATAAAGTGGTCATTTTGGAGGAAATGTGCTAGATTCCCCTTATAGATTACTGATGAATCATGACAGTTGCACAAGTTCTTGCAGAACCATGTATAATAACTCACAATCATATATTTTATGTCAATGACACAGATTAATGGTGGTATTATTCTGATAGTTTCCATGATTGTGTGTGCTTCTGTCTACTGTTGTCCATGATGTTGTTGTTTTGTGTCCCACTCCATTGAGATCTATGCTGACATTGCATTCATATTCAAGCAACTCTTTTTGGACATCTTAAGAATATGCACAAAGCCCCTATTGTGTTACTGTCCTTGCTAAACATCCTCTCTGTGACCAAGTCAAGGTACTTACATCACAACCAGTCATCTCCATTGATATGTTGACCTTATGTGAAAGTCACATAATATACAATAACTATGATGATATGAATATGCCCACACAGAAGGTGTAAACAGTAATCCATACTGTATTATGTACAAATGGGTTACTGTTTGTGTTTCAACTTGGGGTGTACATACATTGACATGCCATTATCTGGTGTATATTATCATGTTTCACTTGTCCTCTTCCCCTTTCTTCATCTCTTTCATTCATGTCTGTGTCTCTTTTCAATAGACACACTTCCCCAGACTACTGTAATAACAATGGCAAGCTATGTACCCTTGTTGATCACCAGCAAAATATTTTTATCTCAGTATGCCAAAAACATATTTGCACTGTATTTTGCACTGAGTGCACTTTTCTATAATGTGTTAGTACTGCAGTCATTGTCTTAAAGTTATCCCTGCTGTCATTGTGGCTGTGCAATTTTTGCAGAACAAGTCTTCCTGTAGGTAAACTTGTCTGCATGTCTGAATGTGTCTGTGCTGCTTTACACAGTTTCCTGGCCAGTAACACTGTTGCTGGCCATGAATCCTCACTTGAACTCATGTAAGCATGATGTGCAATTAGCACTGCTGCTCATCGAGCAAAAATGTAAACTCTGTGTAGGCTTAGTGTTAAGCCTACATGCAGTTTATTGAATCCCTGGGATTGAGTTGTGTTGATGGCCATGCCTCTGGGCTAATGTCCCAGTGATGTCCAGTTGCTAGAACTGAGGGACTGAGATCATGCTAAACTAGCTAATTACTTTTGTTGACTTCTTTCTTAATCATGAACTGATATTTAGAATTAGCTGCACGCAGTAGCTCTACATTGAGAAATCAGCACTAGGTTCCTTGGATGTTGACAGCTCAATAACAACAATGTTGCCTGTCCTATTTGCATTTAGTGCAACAAAACTCATTAAAACAAGCCATTTTTGCAGGTAGCAGGACCCCTATTCCCAATTCCCTGACAATGACACCCCCAACACCACTAAACTTATATATACTGATTCTATAGTCAAACAACATTAGAGAAGGAAGAAAAAGCAGAAAGCAGCATCCTGTGTTGTCAAACACTCACTTATTTCCTCTAACTGGATTGACCCATTGAATACCAGGCTGCAGTGTTCCAAAAATACAATGTTTTCCTACAGTCTGGTACAGGCTAACACTAAGCTGTTCACAGGATCTTATGAATTTCAGTTATGTTATTTTTGAAATAAATAGGATTTTCATTCGTGGAATTAAAATTAATGGAATATTCTGAACTGAGATTATTTTGGGGGATTCATTTAAGAGTTATTCTTAGGTTTAGGTTTCGGATAAGTTTTATGGACAGATTTAGAAGTCCATTCATTTTCTGGTTGTAGGGTGAAGGGACACTGGAATTAGAACATTGTATCTGGCTAAACTTTCCATGGATATTATATCTATGTTTGTCTTAGTTCCTGTCAGGAAATGCCTGTTTATTTAATAATGTTATATTGAACTGCTGATACACTAATGGTTTAATTTTTTACTTTGTTGACCAAAGGCAATTAAAGCTGTCAAGCCCCTCGTCATCCATATGGATTCCTTTAATGGTCTTCCTTTTTCCCCAAGATTTTCTGTGGCCTTTTTAAGAACTGCTTGTTTTGCACCTCTGTAAAATGGACAGCATATGGAAAATACTGTCAGCTACAGTTTCTCGGGAATATTATTTGGTAATAAGTGGGCATTGGTATATCATGTCATTGTTTTGCAACAACTTCTGAATAACCAGATGAATTTATATCTAGGATGTTCCTATTCTTTGGACATATTTGGTTTACACCTAAGATTTCACATAATCTGTTTTGAAATCTAACATAGATTGAAATGCATGCTTGGACAGCAGATCCTCACAGAAGCCAAGTCCCTGTCTGATCTGTTTTCATTGTTATGCTGAGGTTGGTGCTTTATTGTGTGCACTTTGGGACTTTGCTTGTGACTGCACTTTTGGATACCCTGAGAAGTAGAAGGACTGCATGATAGCTGTCTCTGTAGTGCCATTGGATTGGGTCACTACAGGGCCGCTGCTTGATGTACTACCCTATATGTATTTAATAATGTGTATCTGGATCAAGATGGGGTCTCATTATATGTTTTCTCATCAATTCTTTCCAACAGATTATACTCTGTCATTATACAAGTCTGTCATGATTTGGAAAAGAATAACTCCATCAATTCAGTTTTCCTTATTAGTCCCCTTTCTTTCTTTGTATATAAGGCTCCTCGTCTATTTGTTCAGATGTATGAAAGCTTCTTCTAGCTAGCTTCACTACTTCAAATTATTCTTGATTTTTTTTAGAATTTAATAAATAGCTGGCTGCAGTGGTGCAGCAGTTAGTGTAGTCTCCTCGCAGCAAGAGGTTTTCTGGTTCAATTCTCATCTGGAGTGCCCTCTGTGCAGAGTCTGTCTGTCCTCCCTCTGGTCGAGAGAGTTTTAAAGACATGCAGGTAGGTGTGTGTGTGCCTTCTATGAAGGTTGGGTGCCAGGCTGGCAACTCGACACCATAAAAACTTCACTGCCAATCAAACTGCAGATAGGTGATCTGCTGTGGCAGCCACTAACAGGAGGAGCTGAAAAACATTGCAATACAAGACAGAATGCCTTGTCAAAATAAATAAATAAATAAATAAATAGTTGTTCCATTCTAATGTCTGTCCCTTGAAGTGATGCTGTGATTTGCTATAAGAACTACAAATAATTAGTTCTTTGTCTATGGTAGTCGAAAAATAGATTATTATGTATGTTGTACATTTAGCGGGAACTGTTAGTTTGCTCAGTAGGGAGATGCAAGTCCTTACTTAAGTGTAGAATTGTATTCTGGCTGTTGCATAACTGATGCTAATAATGATCTCTGACAAACCATTCTAATCATTGCCTTCCTTCCTTTCTTTCTTGTGAACTATCCAGCCACAAAGTGTTTCTTCTGAACTTGTTATCCTGGTTTTTGTGTCTGTTCAAGAGCTGTTAGTGTTACTTTGAAACAATATAAATTTGAATTTGCATTTTAGGATTCATCAAATTTGCCACAGTTACTATTTAGGTCAGTATTTTATTTTGTTTGTGAAAATGTTTTTAAACCCTTTCTGTTGTTGTTGAAATTTAAACAGAAAGAAGGCAATCTTACAAAATAGTTGCTTTATGGCTTATATTATTCACTTAATGTCCTGGGATGGGTCTTGTAGAAATGGAAAAGCTTGTGTTCCCTCTCAAGCAAAGATACAGACCTCTTTGTAGACAATACCATCAAAAATAACATATTCAAATCAGTGTTTTCAAAAAAAAACAACCAATTAAAAAAAAGTGCTGAAGCACAAAATCTCAAGAAATATGAAAAACACAATAAAACAACTACAAACAGAATTTTTCACAGTGATTCTTGCAGGAGATAGATCATAGCATACACTCACCCTGAAAGCAGCATCAACTTTAACTGTAAGCCTTATCCAAAACATAACTCAAACAGTACGTCATGGGTTTCATTCCAAAAGACTTGCCCTCAGTATAAGTGACAAATCAAGAGGGTTGTGCTCGAGAAGGCAGTAGTGGAGGGGCACTATGTTTTTGTCAGCGGATAGACCGACCCCCTATTTTTTCAAGATTTTTTAGATAAGAGATTAGTGTGAGTGAGGAATAGGTAAAAGGTGTTGGAGAAATGACAAGAGAAGAAGCATGATGAGAAGTGATGCCAGCAAGAATTCCCAGTCCACAGAGCATCGAACATTTCCAGTGCCAGACAATGCTGCAGTGGAGGACCCTGATAATGAGGTGGCAGGGGCCTGTGGTGGCATGATCGTCAGCACTAACTGGGGTAGCATGTGTTCTATCCACTGAAAAAAGGCCTTGATTGCCTAAAGCCATCTGTCCATGACCTGCTGTAGCACATCCTCAGTCAAGTCCCAAACCCTTGTTCAGTGTGGTTTGTCAGGTTGCCTTGTTCTGAGGTGCCTGCAGGACCAGTGCCACCGCCCCAGCCCTGTGATGACATCCCAAGATGGTAGTGAGTGAATGCTCCCTAATTTGAGAAGTATGCACCTAGGCTTCTCGTGAGGAATTTGGGTCTGTAAAATAATGAAATTAAATAATTAAGAAGAACAAAGAAAAACAGTGGGGGAGAGACGAATAAAGAAAAGAAAATACACACCATAATTTCACACATCATGTTATACAGCATTCAATTTCTTAATTAAAAACAACTTTATTTTTATAAATCTTTAAGAAAATAAAACAAAATGTCTGGGAAGTGCTTATACATGCAATTGCCTACTGATTTGAGATGTGTTTATGTGTATGTGGGAAGAATGATATGAGAATTGTGTATGCATACTTGGGATGATATAATATGGGAAGTGCTTATGCCTACTTTTGAAGAAAAAGTCGATTGCTATCATGTTTTGCTGGGGGTTACATTTTGCAGTTTACTATACTAACATAAATAATTATATCTGCTCTTGATATACATTTGTTTGCAATATTGTACTGAAAACATCCTTTATTAATACTTAAATCTTATAAAATCAGTTAAAGAAAGATTACTGCACTTATGTATTGATGTATCTTTTACATATGATTGCAATAATGTACCGAATTTACTGTAGTGCTTCACATACTATACTTTATAAATTATTTTTTTATATATACTAAAGAAATCAGTTGAAAATAGAATACTATACATATATTCTGACATATCTCTTACATTTGGTTACAGTAATGTGCTGAATACACTGTAGTGCATTGGTTACCATCCATTAAAAGTATTTCTTTGCATACATTAATGAAATCAGTTAAACATGCATATTTTACTGCCTGCACTTTAACAAAGTCGTTTTTATGTTTAAATTACCTGTTTAACTGTTGTAGGCTACACACTCAAATGCGATAGCCATTTCTGTGCATTTAAAGTGTTTTTTTTAATTGTATCTGCTTTATTTTCCTGAAAAATAAAACAAAAAAAAAATACTCGTTTCACACCTTTCTAAGCTAGTATAGTCCAGTTTTCAGGTTAGTGCTGAATCCAGGGCTGTGTTACAAGTTTCTGTGTTTGCCCATACCTTATTTATTTATTTTATTTTACATTTGTTTACTGGGATAGTCCGACTGGATACATGTCCATTTTCAGCAGAGGCCCGGGGAGAAAAGCTCCACAAAGACAAACTTACATAGATTACACAGAAGTTAGCAAACAATTATAAAAACAAAGTGATTATATACAATGGGTTAGTAGTGATTCCCTAGAAGGGACTCACAATTGGCATGGACAGAGAATTAAAAGTAAGAGACATCAGACTGGAAGCACAGCTTGGTGATGTAGTTACAAGTTATGATAATTGCAGAATATGCTTTTAGTTTATAACTTAATCAGAGTTGGTACATGGGCATAGCCAATTCACTTTGAGATACTGTTTGAGGTTTTTTTTAAGAGACTTTTGGAGGATTGTAGGGTTATATAGTTTGGCAACGAATTCCAGGTTTTGCCAATGAAGTTGGCAAACAGGGATTTACCAGCAGAGTTATTAGCTTTGTGGGTTTGGACCAGTAGTTTATCGGCTGACCGTAGGGATCTTAGATTGCTATATGGCTTAATAATATTTTTAAGTGAGGGGGTATCCTCAGGGTGGTACAAAATTTTGTGCGCTATTAAGAGTTGATTGAATTGAATTAAGCTGGGCAGTTCTAGCCACTCTAGTTGTTTAAGGTTCTGGCAGTGGTGGGTTCTATAGGTGGAGCCAGTGGCGAATCTGGCAATATGGTTGTAGCTATGGGACAGCTTACCTAGTTCAGATTTGTTGAGGTTTGAGAATACAGGCGAGGCATATAAGAGAGTAGAGAGTGGGTGTGATTGGGCAATTGCAGTCCTAGCCAGTGGGGTTAAAAATATCTTGTTTCTATACAGTGATCCAAGCTTCTTATTGATGGTCTGGTTTTGTTGACCTGTAGGTCAAATTTGAGATTATTGTCTATGATAACCCCTAGCAGTTTGGTGTGATTATCTGGGGAAATAGTGGTACCATTGTTAGATGTGACAGAGAATGAAAGTGTGGTGGATCTACTAGTGGGAGAGAAGAGTAGAAGTTTAGTTTTATTGATGTTCAGAATTAGGCATTGATTGGTGAGCCAGTTCTTGATAGTATTAAATGTATTTTGGGTTAAGATTTGCAAGTCAGATGGGGAGGTGGTTGAGCAGATGAGAGTGGAATATCTCTTTCATTCCCCTGCTATAAAATCCACATTAGCTTGGTTTTGCATGCCGGGCAGTGCTGGTTATCTAGGGTATAACTATTCCCGGCTCCACAAAGTCTCCTCTTGAATTTTCCCCTTGGAACTAGACAAACTTTCAACTTAAGTACTCAAACCATTCACTTCTCAGCCAGGCACTTGCTCAAAACTCATAGCAAGCACTAATAAACCTTAGCAATAGATCCCCCTATACTGTAGAGAAGGACAAGTCTCTCTATTCGACTTTACCAGCCAATCAGTAAAACAGTTCACTGTACCTATCCAGGCATGTCCAAAGGGCAGTTTCAGTTGTACTCTCCAGTCCAACTGGTGAATCTGGGCATTTTGAGGCAATGTTACAACTGCCTCATGTACACAGACAACTCTCTCCTCCTACCTCCAAACACTAATACATGCGAGAGATACAATTATACAGCCAAACTGGAGGCTAAGATCTCTCAACCCAAGACTGGATCAGACAGACAAGTGGAGAAGGGAATTACTTGCATCACACCACCAGTCTCACATAGACCTATGAAACCAGCACTGGCAAAAAACACACATAAATTCAGGAAAACATAATTGGAGACTCTAAATAAAACTCTGCAAAAGCAAGAGAGACCTTCAAAGCAGACATCCAAGCAACCTCCACCCCCCAACACAAACCATGAAACACATACTTCACAAAACCAGTGTGCCATGCAATCACAACCCTTAAGGCAAAATAACATACCCAACACACTAGTAATAGGTGACTCTATAGTCAGGCACACTGACGTCCCACTCACTAGGCTGAACAAGGAGAAGGTTGCTGTTAGCAGCCTGTCAGGTGCCAGGATCCACCATATAACATAAGCACTCATGTCACTCCAGAACAAGTACAAATATGACTCTGTCATTGTCCATGTTGGTGTGAATGACCTGAGCCATACCTCCCTAGACTACATGAAAAGAGACATGAAAGAGCTCTCTGATCATGTAGTCCAGGCCAGTATGACCCTGACCCTGAGTAGCATCCTGCTCTCACCAAGAATGATACCACGGTATAAAGAAAAAATGATCAATTTCAACAATTGGCTAAGCTTCTGGTGTCTTTCAAAGGGGATCCAGTGTCTATCCGCCTGGGATGACATACTCAACAAGCCACGCTGCTTCGCTAGAAACAGCTTGCACCTGCCACCCTTAGGCTTTTGAATACTGGCCAAGGCTCTTGCCACCCCCATAGTGTCTTTTTTAGGCAAGGCTCAAAAGACAAACCCACTGCCATAAATAGCACAAGTAACAAAAAAACGAGGGAAATGCTACTCAATGCCAGAAGTCTATACCTCAAAATGCACGCACTCGAGGCACTCCTTAGTATGGAGAAAATCGATATATGTGCAGTAACAGAAACCTGGTTTAAGGCTCCATAGAGCACATCAGCACTACCAGGCTGCAACTCATACCATACATTTCAGCCACAAAACCTGGACCGAAATACAAAAGGCGGGGGTGTATCCATATTCATCAAGGATACCCACACCTCCAGTTTGGTGGCACAGCACATTGCTTCAGAGATAATCCACATGCAACTAACAATGGGCAAAACTGCAATTCAAATTGTAGCTTGCTACAGATCACCCACCATGTCCTAGGACCCCCATTCTGCATTTCTGGATACACTAGGAAACATAAAGGTCCTACCAAACACCCTGATATTGGGTGATTTCAACTACCCAAACATTAACTGGGAGAACTATTCAAGTATTAACTCCCTTGCCCAACATTTCCTAGAATTTATAAACTGAAACACCGTGGCTCAGCTGGTCAACACCCCCACCAGAGGTTACAACATATTGGACCTGGTCATAACCAACATGGGCGACCGGTGTTTCACATGGGTCAACTCCTCACTGGTTAGATCTGGCCATAAACTAATCACTCTGGATATCCACATTCTTCCCCCACTCCCGGTCAAGGAGACCACTGTGAAAAACTTTTCAAAAGCAAAATTCACGTTACTTAAGACCAAGGTGAAAAGTTTCAAAGCCCCCATGCTAAAGGATAAAATTGCCCAAGCTGCAAAATCCTTTACTAATGCACTCTATGGGCACCTACAAGAATGCATGGATCGTGCTATCCCAAGGAAAATCAAGACTCAATCCTCCAAGAAAAGGAAACCAGTCTGGTGGACCTCTGCCATAAACAAGCTATACAATAGAAGGAGGAAACTAGTACAGAAAAGAGTAAAATCCCAAGAAGGGAAGACATCCCTGATCAGTATCAGCAAGAAACTATGATCTCTCATAAAATTATCCAAGGCTAGCTTCAAAAGAAAAATTGCCAAGGCCTCCAAAGATAACCACAAGGCATTCTTTAGCTATGTCAAGAATCTGTGTGGCAATTCTCAGATCTGCTCGGAGTTAGTGCAGAATGGCACAAAATATACTGAACAGACCGATATTGCCAACATCCTGGCAGACAGGTTCAGTGCAAATTTCGCCCCCTCTCACCCCAAAAGGGCCCATAACCATACCAGAAGAATGTAGTGCCCCTGAAATCACAGACACTCAGGTTAAAACAGCCCTCTCCAAAGCCAAAAACACAGCATCAATGGGACCTGATGGTGTCCCAGGCTGCATCCTACATGAGATCAAAGATGAACTAACCCCACACCTAAACACACTGTTCAAACTCAGCCTCTCCACAGGCTATGTGCCCATAGAGTGGTGCAGAGAATGGTTATTCTGCTCCACAAAGGTGGAGTTACAACAGACCCTAGGAACTATCGCCCTATAAGCCTGACTAGCTTGGTCTGCTAGGCTATGGAGTGCATCATCATGGATCTCATTAACAGAGACATTGGGAACCTCCAAACACTGGACCCTACCCAGTTTGACTTTGTTAAGGGCAGTTCATGCCTCCTAAACCTGGTGGACTTCTTTGAGACAGTTACCAAGGCTATAAACGAGGGAAAGGTGGTCCACACAGCCTACCTAGACCTCGCAAAGGCCTTTGACACCATTCCCTATTCTGGTATTATAGACAAGTTTCCATGAGAAGGTGAAGGCCAAGGTACCAGAATCATTAAAGGATTTCATTATAGATTGTCCGTGCTGCATTTTCAATTATTTATTGGTGTTTCTAGATTATAGACAAGCTCACCAGCATGAACCTAAACCCCTACATCATGAGATGGGTTGCCATCTGGCTCATGGACAGAACCCACATGGTAAGAGTTGCGGGAGCTAGGTCTGACTCTAAACCGGTTACAAGTGGTATTCCCCAGGACTCAGTCCTAGGACCCCTCCTGTTCGACATATACTTCTCAAAGGTACAGGCAAGCACAGGAGGACTATGGCTGACCAAGTTCGCAGACAACTGCAAACCAGGAGCTATAATTGACTCTCAGGCTGACACAGACATCCTCCAAAAGGGTCTCACTGAGACAGATACCTGGTGTCAAAACCATGGCCTCAAGCTAAATGCCAAAAATTGCATAGTCATCCCCTTTGGAAAAAACAAAGTACCCACAAACTACCTCATAGGTGGTAGTCCCCTAAATATGGAAGACATAATAAGGGATCTGGGGACCCAAGTAGATAGTAATCTCTCCTTTGATAATCACATTGCCAAAGCAGTTAGAAAATCCTTCTATGTGGCCCACCTAATCACAAAAGGGTTTACATCCAGATCAAAAAAGGTCATTGTGCCCCTTTACTCATCACTCATCAGACCCATCATAGAGTACAATGCCCCATTTGGGATGTACCTTACAAGACACCTGCAACAGCTGGAAAGACCACAGAAGTACCTCACCAAGAGGATCACTGGCCTCAAACAGATGCCCTATGCAGCTCGACTGAAGAAACTTCAGCTGTACTCGGCTGCATACCGCCTACTCAGTGGTGATCTCTACCTGACATACAAGGCCATGTCCAACCAGGAATTGATGGACATGCTCCACCTAAAGAAAACCATATCCTCTCAAGCCACACGCTATAAGGATCTAAACTACACCACAACAATAAATAGAATGTGCTGGAGGGATAGATTCCTGTCCCAGAGACTTCCCATGCTTTGGAACAAGATTCCAATCTACATTAGGCAAAGCTCCTCGCTAACACTCTTCAAGAGAAACCTTGGCTAGTGGATTTGAAACAGAAAGTTTACCCTGGGGATCACTCCAATGGCTCTGCTGGACAGAGGCACAGGGAACCTATCTAAGGGGGTGGCGAAAGCCAACACATTTTGGCTAGGCTTATAAATGCCTTCGGGCAGATAGCATAGTACCTACCTATGAACCTACTAGTTGCTACTTTATTCATGCTTGCCAGCAACTTCAACCAGCATAGCTCTTCTTCTACGGTGCTGAAGTTTGTTATAATTTATTTCCTCATCACCAAAAAGAGAAGACATAAGACAATTGTCTACCTGTTTCTCACCTCTGTTTTCCTTAGTATTACAGATATCACTAATATGCAAGACATTTCATTTACAGTGTACTTGTTTACTATGTGTTTGTTTAAATATGTATTACTATCTAAATTCTCTTTCTGTGACAATCTTCCCTTTATTTCAAGTTATAAATAAATTATTATACGTTTATAGGTGTAAACACTTGTTTGTTTGTTGGAATGATGTTTTAAAATGCTAGCTTTGTATGTAACAGTCTGTGCATTCTGTTCAGCCCCAAAGGTGAGCAATACACAGAAAAATGCAGCAATTTATGAAGTTTTCAGTTCCTTAGCTGTAAAAAATGTGTGTTTTGATTGTTTTCTGTCAAATAAGTTAGTTTAAAAAGGTAAACAGAAGTAATATAACTGATCGTTTCTAACTAAAGTATGCATTGGTCATTTACTCAGTATTAGTTTTGAATGTAACAATCTATGAATTCTGTCCAGGCAGAATGTGAACAACACCCAGAAAAATGCAGAAGTTTATGGAAGTTGTTACTACCTTAGGTGTAAAAATGTGTGTTTTGATTGTTTTCTGCCAGATGGGATGGTTTCAAAATGTATATATAAGTAATATAATTGATCATTTCTAACTAAAGTATGTGCTGGCCATCCACTCAATATTGCAACCCTCCCCCATCTAACATCTAATCTGACTAGGGTGTGGTGCCTGAGTTCATCCATCTAGTATGTGTATTTAATGGTGTGGATAAAATGACTGCCTTATACTATTCTAATACAAATTCTAATAAATACTTTGATGGCTTACACAAAAAAATCCTTTCTTTACAAAAACTGTCTGCATATGCTTTAACTACTACCTAAGGTAATGCCATATTAAATTAAATGGCAATGTAAATATCTATCTATCTATATATATATATATATATATATATATATATATATATATATATATATATATATACATATATATATTTGGCTTCTGTAAAAATGCATATATGTTTTTGTATTAAAAGAGTTGTATGTGTACTCATGAAGATATAAATCTGTGACTTATAAACATATCTAAGCAGATTATTTTACTAATTCAGATACTGCATTTGTATTTATACAGACAATAAGGTTATCACATAAACATTCCACATATGTATAGATGGATGCAATTCACTGTACAGATATGTTTATGCTTTTTTGTATATTATTATAATAACATTATAGCTACTTATTTACAGTTACACACATTTTTCTAGCAAATATCTTCAGTTCTGCAACTCTGCAGTTGACAATAACAGCATTGGTGGTGCTCCATTTAATTATATAGAAGGCTTCCAGGAGTTAGAGGAAAATTTATTGAAAATAAAAAAGATTGCAGTGGGATAACTTGTACTTTGAGGCCTGTCTTTCAGTGAAAAGAGTTCCCAAAGGCTTGAAAGTCACTAATATGCCTGTTAGTAATAATTACCCAAAAGAATTTTAGATCAGTGAATTGAGAATAACCAGAAAGTCTTGCTTAACTATGTTGAGATGTTGATTGTGCTGAATAAAGCTAAAATGGACAGTTTAAATGAAAAAATATGTGCTGCCTTTTTTACTTTATAGGATAACTCCACAAGTCATATTTTTGATGCAAAGGTCTGTTTATTCAGGAAAGGTTAATCAAAGAAAGTGATGTCCTGAAAAAAAAGAAAGTTAAAGAAATTAAAAAATTACGATGGCAATTATGAGGGATGTGTGTCCCAGGTCTATGGTAAGTCACGATTGGCTGAGGAAGAAAGAAGAAGCAGTATTGAGGCTACCAGAAGTTATAATGTCTCCATAGAAGAAGGAAGTTCCCAGCAAGTACAGAGATCTGAAAGGTTAGCAGAAAGGTTGCTAATGAGTCAGTGCAGCAGATAAACAGCATTTCCACTGGTGGAAGTATTTTGGGTGCTACTAGCAACAGCCATGCACCAAGGATTTTCAACCTGTTCAGATATACCAACAGAGGGAGACTGCAGATTGTCGGCAGAGGTAGCAGCGCAAAATCAAATGCAGCAAGGGCAGAGGAAAGCAAACAGGAAGGGGCATCACCAGCAATGAAGCAGATGAAAGGTACTTTTGATTAAAGTTTCAAAATAGTGAACTTATCATATTAATCTTTATAAGATGCTACTTGCAGAGTACTCAGGAGAGGATGGAATTTTGTTCCTGCCAAAAGAGCTGAGAAATTTGGTATCAGAAACTGTTTTAGGGACTATGTTAATAAATTGAATTTAAAGCTGCTGTATAAATCAGATGGGAATTTGTATAGTGATGTTGATAAGCTTAGCACATATAACCCTTCTTTAAAGACTGAACTGGAGCTTTTTCTAACTGTGACTGAAATGCAATTAATAGATATGTTTAATAAGAAGCCTGTAGATAAATACTTTAATATGTCTACAGAAGAGAAGGATATTTTTTACAGTTTAGTAAATAATGTCAGTATTATCATTACCAAGGCAGATAAAGGTAATGCCTTGGTTGTTTTAGATAGAGAAAATGATTATGGCAAAATGAATGAACTGTTGTTAGATATGAATTATTACAAGCCTCTTTCTTTTTCTGAAATCAAAAATGTGTATGCCTTTATAGATTTTGCAGAAGAAGATCAGTTTAGCAGTGGGAGGATAACTGAAAATATTAGGAACTTTTTAAGAGTTGAAAATCCAAAAATGAGTAGGATTTTTGGCCTTCTTAAGATACATAAAAATTTGGATGAACCCCCACTTAGGCCAATAGTTGCTAGCAACAGGAACAAAACTGAATGGCTGGGAATATATGTAGATAAGCATCTGCAAAAGGTACTTGAACTGAGTTGCTCTTTTATATATACTTTCAGTTTTATGTAAAAGTTAGAAAATGTTGTGGTTTGTAAAACTGACTTTTTTGTTTACATTGGATATTAAGTCGTTATATACAGTAATCCTGAATAATGAGGGTATGGATATTGTTAGATTTGAACTAATTGATTCTAAGCTTTTTTTCTGATAATACTCAAGTTAATTATGGAAGCTGTAGATATAATCTAAGCTATAATTATTTTGAGTTTAATGACAAATTATTTTGACAAATAAATGGGGTATGTGAATGTTTTTATGTATGGTTGGGAAAAAAAACATATTTTAAATAGCAGTTTTTCTAGCCATATTTTAATTTATAAATGTTTTATAGATGATGTGTTTTTATTTTAGAGAGGAAGCTATGAGAGTTTGGAAGAATTTTTCAATTACATAAATAATGTAAGTTTGTTTTTAAAATTTACTTGGGAATATGACAAATAAAGAATCAAATATTTAGGTGTTACTATTTTTAAAGAAAATGGCAGGCTTTCTACTAAAGTTTATAAAAAAGAAGTACAGAATAATTTTTACTTGGACTATACTGGTATGCACCCTAAAAATTCTAAGGTTAACACTGTTAAAGGACAGCTAATGCGGGTAAGCATGTTAACCAAAAGTGATAAGTATTTTAAAGAAGAAGGTTCAGTTTTATGTGGAAAGTTTAAAACTAGAGGTTACCCAGCCAAAGTAGTGGAAACAGATTGGATAGAAGTATGTGGCTTAAGCCATCTTGATAGGAAGCAATATGCAAAACCTACCAATAGAAATTACAATACATCTATGCAGGTTACTAACAGTGTAGATGCTAGGACTATAGAAGAAATTGTGAAAAATAATTGGAAGACTTTAAGAAGTAATCCAGATTTATTGAAGGAAGTGAGTGAGGCACTATTTTTTGTTCAAAAAAGAGGAAAAAGTTTCAAAAATTATTTTCACTCACAACTGAGTTTGTGCAAGAGTGTTACCAAAGTAGGGATCTTTAAATGTTATAAATGCAGTTCATGTGATTATCTTTATACAGGTGCTGAAGAGTTTAATATTAATAATAGAACTATTAAAACTAAGAAAAGATACACCTGTAAATCTAGATTTGTGGTATATTTGGCTAAGTGCATGCCTTGCAACTCTTTTTATATAGGACAGTTAACTAGAGAACTATATAAAAGGATTTATGAACATAAGTATGGCATTGCGGCCCAAAAAGATAACAATGCTTTAAGCAAGCACTTTAATACTAGCAAATGCAAGGTAGATTTAAATTTTCTTGTTTTAGACCAAATACAATGATATGACTTAAATTTTGATGCAGAAGATTAATTAGGTTAGATGGACTATAAATGCCAAATGGAATTAGATGCTTGCTATCCCCCACTGGTTTAAATAACAAGGAAGAGTTTGTTGAATATTTGAAAGGAAAGGTTACAGCACTAAGCTAATAGTTTATTGCATCCAATGAATCATGTGATTTAATTGATGGTGTTATATAAGAGACATTTCTATTCTACTTTACTCAGTCTGAGGAATTTCACTGTGTGGATGAAAGTGCTTACTGAATATTTTAAAGTGTTTATTAAAGTTGCTTCGCTGGGTTTCTGTTGTTTTTTTACTAGTCCTGCAACTCAACTTTTTTATAGTTTATGTTTATCTTTAATATGATGAAAAAACAAAAAAAAGTTAGGCTTACAATAGAACTCTGGTCTTCTTGTCACTACCTTGTCAATCCATTCTGCCAGCTGGTTGGGCCTACACTTTTATAGGTTATAATAGCTGCAGTGCCATTAATGGGTGTGGTGTTTGATTCTTATCAAAGATGGCAGGAGCTCATCCAACTCCTGCCAAATGTCAGTCTTTTCACAGTCAGAACCTCTCACACACATATCTTATCCAGGTATGACTCACTAAGAAGGTAGACCATAATTTTGGTCTACTTATCTGTCTTGCTAAGAGAATGTCTTCATGTCTTCACAGTGCTGCCATCAATTGAAGTGAGCAGAATGATAAAAGTATGAGCAGGACTGTGGTTCACAGATTTAGAACCACTCCCTCTGAGGTGTGGCATTTCCATAAACATACCTGAAATCAGCAGGGGATTTGACCAGATACTGTTATTATTGGCAGGTTTGGTTGAATGAAAGATGCATTATCACATTCACATTTCATTTTTATAGTGGATAAAAACAATACGCAATCATAAGTTCCTTTATATTTCTTACAATTGCTATTCCTGTTGTGCATTGCCTTACCCACCATTTTTGGTGTATCACATCTAAATGTCATTTATACATACATTAGAGCAGCAGTATTAATGTTTTATTTCATTTTTTTTACAGAAATAAATATTCCTGCATGTTTATCAACTTTTATTAAATGTTGAGTGCTTCGAGGTGATGAGTTGCATCAGATGATATAAGATGGCCAGATTACAAACTGTCATGCATTTGGTTCCATTTTGCTTTTTTCAATATATTCAGCTTGAAGCATATCTTAGCTATGAGCACATTCCCTTGGCATGCTTGGACTGCTGGGGGATGCTGCAGATGCTGCTTTCCCCAGCACATTCACATGAATCTAGTGCCAAGTTCATGAGTAGCCAGGACCTAGTTATGCAGATAAGGGGTCATACACATTTGGATATTACTGTGATTCATATAGCTAAGGATAAAAGGTCATAATCTGTACACAAAATGTATAAATGGACCTGAATTTGTATGAAATAGTTTAACACCACCATATTAATTTCTGATTACTGGAGTTAGGTAACAAATTACTTAGGAAACACTTGACTTTTTTTAAAAATATTTATTTATTTATTTATTTTTATATTTGTTGACCGGGATAGTCTGTCTTGGTGTGACCCCATTTTCAATGGAAGCCGGGGGAGAAAAGCTCCAATAAAAAAAGAACAACATTGACAGGTACAGTGTCAGTTTTACATAGAATTTAACAGAAATATCTAGAGACATTAAAAAAGTACAATATACAATAGGCACTTTGTGCCAGTCCCAAACCCGGATAAATGAGGAGGGTTGCATCAGGAAGGGCATCCGACGTAAAATATTGCCACATCATATATGCAGAAAACTGTACAGAAATTCATACCGGATCAGTCGGGGCCCGGGTTAACAATGACCGCCACCAGTACTGTTGGCCAACAGGGTGCTGGCGGAAATTGGGCTACTGTTGGCCGAAGGAGGAGAAGAGGCAGAAGGCAAGCCCGAAAGCAGGTAAAGGCTAGGACTGTGATAGTGAGGGTTGAAACTTTGAATGTTGGCAGTATGACTGGTATAGGGAGGGAGCTAGCTGATATGATGAACTGAAGGACGGTTGGTATATTGTGTGTGCAAGAGACCAGATGGAAGGGGAGCAAGGTTAGGTGTATCGGAGGCGGTTTCAAATTGTTTTATCATGGTGTGGATGGGAGGAGAAATGGCGTAGGCATTATCCTGAAGGAACAGTATGCTAAGAGTGTTTTGGAGGTGAAAAGAGTGTCGGATAGAGTGATGTTTATGAAGCTGGAAATTGATGGTGTAATGATGAATGTTGCTAGTGCATATGGTCCACAAGTTGGGTGTGCGATGGATGAGAAAGAAAAATTTTGGAGTGTGTTGGATGAAGTGGTGATGATTGTACCCAAGGGTGAGAGACTGGTGATTGGAGCAGATTTCAGTGGGCATGTTGGTGAAGGGAACTGTGGGGATGAGGAAGTGATGGGTAGGTATGGTGTTAAGCAAAGGAATGCAGAAGGTCAGATGGTAGTGGATTTTGCAAAAAGGATGGACATGGCAGTGATGAATACATATTTTAACAAGAGGGAGGAGCATAGGGTGACATTCTAAAGTGGAGGAAGATGCACACAGGTGAATTATATCTTATGTAGAAGGGCCAATCTGAAGGAGATTGGGGACTGTAAAGTGGTGGCAGGGGAAAGTGTAGTTAGGCAGCATAGGATGGTGGTTTGTAGGATGACATTGGTGATCATGAAGAGGAGGATGAGTGAGAGGGCAGCACCAAGGATCAAATGGTGGAAATTGAAAAAGGGTAATTGTGAGGTGATATTCAGGGAAGAGGTAAGACAGGCACTGGGTGGCAGTGAAGAGTTACCAAATAGCTGGGTAACTACAGCAGAGCTAGTTGTAGAGATGGCTAGAAGGGTGCTTGGTGTGACATCTGGAAAGAGGAAGGAGGACAAGGAGACCTGGTGGTGGAATGAAGAAGTACAGGAGAGTATACAGAGAAAGAGGTTGGTGAAGAAGAAGTGGGATTGTCAAAGAGATGAAGAAAGTAGACAAGAGTATAAGGAGATTAGGTGCATGGCAAAGAGAGAGGTGGCGAAGGCTAAGGATAAGGCGTATGAAGAGTTGTATAAAAGACTGGACACTAAGGAGGGAGAAAAGGACCTGTACCAATTGGCTAGACAGAGGAACGGAGCTAGTAAAGATGTGTAGCAGATAAGGGTGATAAAGGATAATGAGGGAAACATACTCACAAGTGAGGAGAGTGTGTTGAGCAGATGGAAAGAGTACTTTGAGGGGTTGATGAATGAAGAGAATGAGAGGGACAGAAGTCTGGATGATGTGCGGATAGTGAATCATGAAGTGCAGTGGATTAGGAAGGAGGAAGTAAGGATAGCTATGAAGAGGATGAAGAACGGAAAGGCTGTTGGTCCAGATGACATACCTGTGGAAGCATGGAGGTGTTTGGGTGAAATGGCAGTGGAGTTTTTAACTAAATTGTTCAATGAAATCTTGTAAAGTGAGAGGATGCTTGAGGAATGGAAAAAACGTGTTCTGGTACCGATTTTTAAGAATAAGGGTGATGTGCAGAACTGTAGTAACTACAGAGGGATTAAACTGATCAGTCACAGCATGAAGTTATGGGAAAGAGTAGTGGAAGCTAGGTTAAGAAGGGAGGTGATGATTAATGATCAGCAGTATGGTTTCATGCCAGGAAAGAGCACTACAGATGCGATGTTTGCTCTGAGAGTGTTGATGGAGAAGTACAGAGAAGGTCAGAAGGAGTTGCATTGTGTCTTTGTGGATTTAGAGAAAGCATATGACAGGGTGCCTAGAGAGGAGTTGTGACATTGTATGAGGAAGTCAGGAGTGTCAGAGAAGTATGTAAGAGTGGTACAGGATATGTACGAGGGTAGTGTGACAGTGGTGAGGTCTGCGTTGGATGTGACGGATGCGTTTAAGGACGAGGTGGGATTACATCAAGGATCAGCTCTGAGCCCTTTCTTATTTGCAATGGTGATGGACAGGTTGACAGATGAGATCAGACAGGAGTCCCCGTGGACTATGATGTTTGTAGATGACATTGTGATCTGTAGTGAGAGTAGGGAACAGGTGGAGGAGACCCTGGAGAGGTGGAGATATGCTCTAGAGAGAAGAGGAATGAAGGTCAGCAGGACTAAGACAAAATATATGTGTGTGAATGAGAGGGAGGATAGGGGAATGGTGAGGATGCAGGGAGTAGAGGTGGCGAAGGTGAATGAGTTTAAGTACTTGGAATCAACAGTTCAAAGTAATGGTGAGTGTGGAAGAGAGATGAAGAAGAGAGTACAGGCAGGATGGAGTGGGTGGAGAAGAGTCTCAGGAGTGATTTGTGACAGACGAGTACCAGTAAGAGTGAAAGGGAAGGTCTACAAGAGGGTAGTGAGACCAGCTATGTTATACGGGTTGGAGACAGTGGCATTGACAAAAAGGCAGGAGTCAGAGCTTGACGTGGCAGAGATAAAGATGTTAAGATTTGCACTGGGTGTGACGAGGATGGACAGGATTAGGAATAAGTATATTAGAGGGTCAGCCCAGGTTGGAAGGCTTGGAGACAAAGCCAAAGAGGCAAGATTACATTGGTTTGGACATGTGCTGAGGAGGGATGCAGAGTATATTGGGAAAAATATACTAAGGATGAAGCTGCCAGGTAACAGAAAAAGAGGAAGGCTTAAGATAAGGTTTATGGATGTGGTGAGGGAGGACATGCAGGTGGTTGGTGTGACAGAGCAAGATGCAGAGGACAGGAAGAAATGGAAACAGTTGATCTGCTGTGGCGACCCCTAACGGGAGCAGCCAAAAAAAGAAGAAGAAGAAGAGTGAAAAGGAAAAAGTTATTACAAAATAGTAAAGTTATATAGATATATATATATATATATATATATATATATATATATATATATTTTTTTTTTTTTTTTTTTTTTAGAATGATGCAGAATTCATGAGTTCACTTCAAGAAATGTTTGTTTAATACTATTGTGACACAGGGAAAATATTTTCAGCCCAGCTAATGGAATTTTTTAAATAAGTCTATGTCATTTATGAATATTAATATGATTTATATAGAAATGTAACAGAAGGAGATACTACCAGCCCAGCTATCTGGAATTTTGTAAATAAAATGTCATTTGTGAATACCAGCATGATTCATATGCTTATCTTACAAATGTATAGATTATGTGTATATTAAACTACTGGTACAGAAGTGTATGTTGAACAGTGGTTTGTACAGTACTGAGCTTCAAGGATGTGCCCACAGTGTACCCTTCTGGAAAAGAACAGAAATCTATATAAACTATATACCTGTGCGAATGTATATGTTTTAACAGTAGAAACTAGAACATACAGAGTTAACCTGCAAAACTTCAAGAAAATAAGTTGAAATTAAATTGTTTTACAATTGTGCTGTAAAAGTTATCTCTCATTTCAGTGCAGTCACAGACACAGTGTATAGAGCTATAAGTTTTTTCTATTATCTTGAAAGAGAAGTAACTACTAGGTGTGAGATATAGAAGTGTTTTATTGTTTTATGACTTCCAGGATCTGCAAAGATCTGAGAGATATGTATTTTTAACAAGGAGATGTCAAGTGCTACAATGGAGGTTTAGCCTGGAAATGAAGTCAGGTGACAAAAAGTGATTTCATCCAAGCTAACCTAGTAGTAATATTTGATATTACTTTAAGAACTCTCTCAGAGAGAGAGACTGTGGATTTTGTATTTTGTCATTGACCTAGCAAGAACATCCAGTCATCATCTGTACTTGCCTTGCTGTAAGTATGTTTTTAGGACATATTAACTCTTTTAGATTCAGACAGGAATATAGTAAAGTATAGCTTAAATCTTCTTCTTCTTCTTTCGGCTTTTCCCAGTTAGGGGTTGCCACAGTGGATCATCTGTCCGCTCATGATTGGCAGTGGAGTTTTTACGGTGTCCAGTTGCCAGCCTGGCGCCCAACCTTCGACAGAAGGCACACACATGCACACACTCACACCTAGGGCCAATTTAAAGTGTCCAATCCACCTACTGCATGTCTTTGGGATATGGGAGGAAACCGGAGCACCCGGAGGAAATCCACGTTACCACAGGGAGGACATGCAGACTCCGCACAGATGGCACCCCAGCCGATTATCAAACCAGAGAGCCTCTTGCTGTGAGTAAAGTATAGCATAGATGTTTTCTATATTTATTTGAGACTGTCCTGCAATGTTGTTTTAAATATTCCCTGTGATTTTGAACTTTGATATAAGTGATTACTTACTGAGTATTGTCTTTTTCTTTTACTATTTATTATTAAATATATTTAAACCTACCTTTATGACTGATATATATATATATATATATATATATATATTTATTTAAGCTCTTAGGGTACTTGCATATCTATTTGGTGACACTGTACAGGCCACTCCTAAATAGCCTTGTTCTTAGTCAGACTACTATTTGGTTTATTAGTAACATTACACAGTAGGATTGGACACACTTTGTTAAGGGCCTTAGAGTAGCTGATAAAGAGTTGGCTGGTGGCTGCTGGAACTACCTTATTGTCTGGGCAGAAGGGGGCATAGCTAACAAACCTGTGCCAGCCTTACCCAGGTGTGTGTGTGTGTTTGTATATAAATCAAATCTCAAAGTGTATGTGTGTGTGTGTGTGTCTGTGTGTGTGTGTGTGTGTGTGTGTGTGTGTGTGTGTGTGTGTGTGTGTGTGTGTGTGTGTGTGTGTGTGCGTGTGTGCGTGTGTGTGTGTGTGTGTGTGTGTGTGTGTGTGTGTGTGTGTCAGCTACTTGGGTAGGGACATGAAGCACTAGTTGGACAGAGAGGGTGCTGGAGGTTTTGATTAGGCCACCCAGCTGAGATCTCAACTCTATAGCTGGGCCAGTGGAGAGTCTTAATGGGGATCTGGAGAAAGAGGGAGAAACCAGCCCCAGACTGACTGTGATCTCTGTGTGCTCTTAAGAGAAATTGCATTTACTGTGTGTGTATTTGGTCATCCTCCCAGTGTTTACATTCCACATTGTTGCCAGTAGTGAGGATTGAGGCTCCTTAATTACTTGGCCATTGCAGTGGTGTCAGATATTAATTGGATGGCAGTGGTGAGATAGCCATATCACATATTAATTGGCTTGTTGTGGTGTGGATACTGAATTCCTGTAGCCTGTAAACAGTGGTCACTTAAGGTGTGTGTACTCTCAATCAGCCACACAGTGAACATTCAGTGTTTTATATCACAGTTGATTCATTTTTTTCATTATCTTAGTTAATCGGGGAGAGCAGGCAAGCATGTCAGCAGAGGAGTATGGCAAGCTGACAAGGAGACAGTTGGCTCAGATGTGCCTGGCTAAAGGAGTGGTGCATGCCAACCTGACTAAGGAAGAAATTATTGTAGCCTTGGACACAGCTGCATCACAGACCAGAAATCCAGGAAGACAATCAGGCTGGCTTGGAGACGGACAGTTCAACCTTTCCACAGAGGACTTAAAAATCTATCTAGAGTTAAAGAGACTTGAACTGGAGGCTAAGCATTTGGAGATAGAAGCAGCAGAGAAAATGCAGCATCTAGAAGCTGAGGAGAATGAGAGGCAGAGGTAACATGAAAAGGAGATGCTGACTCTTCACCAGAGTCATGGAGGTAAAGATGAAGGGAATAACCAAACCCAAGAAGCAACAAAGGTCAGTAAATTTCTTCCACAATTTACAGAGGGGGATAATTTTGATAGTTTCATTTATATGTTTGAAAGGGTATGTAAACAGTATAATGTTGACCAAGGGCTCTGGGTATGGTTCCTGACCCCCTTACTCCATGGTAAAGCTGTAACTGCAATTTCTAAATTGTCTGATACTGATTGCTTAAATTATAATACTGTGAATAATTGTCTTTTAGAATGATTTTGTTAACAGCTGGTGCTTATAGGAGAAAGTTTCTTGAGAATAGACTCAAGGCAGATGAAAATGCGTGTGAATATGTTGCTGAACTAAGTACTTATTTTCATAAGTGGGTGAGTGGATGTCAGGTCACCACTTTTGAAGGGCTGACAGACCTTTGGTGAGGAAACAAGCCCTTAGCACTTTGCCTGAGGACATGAAAATCTGGTTAGCTGATAGACAATGCAATACTGCAGATGAGTTGGGGAAGAAGGGAGACATATACCTACCAAGAAGGGCATCACTGCACATGAAGGGGACACCTAGTACTGCTCATGGGTCTAAAGGAAACATGGTGGGCAGCCCAGACTGCCCCAACAGAGTCCACCAGTAGCAGGGAAGCCACTAGTCCAAGCACATGTCCAGGACCAAGGGTTAAATGTTTTAAATGCAACCAGTGGGGCCATGTAGGATATAGATGTCCATGGGAGACAGAAGGTGGGAGAGCCAGTAAGTGGGAATGACAAAATTCCAGCAGTAAGTTGTCTCGAGACAACAAGGGTACCCAACTACCACAATAGGTTATATCCTATCTTAGTAAATGGGAAAGAAGCATTTGCTAAGAGAGACACAGTCTCTGACCTAACCATTATGAAGCCGGCAATGGTTGAAGAGGAGCCCTACTTCCTTGGGCAGTCTACTCCCATCAGAGCTTTAGGAGGTACTCCATTCCAAATACCTTTGGTTAGAGTTCACCTTGACTGGGAGGGTTAAAAAGGAAGCAATCAAGTAGGTGTGTTTGAGGATATTCCTGTAGATGTTCTGATAAGAAATTATTTTAATAATGTAGTAATATGTGTGCATGCAGTTACACACAGTCAGGCTTGGAAACAAGCATGTATGTCTGGTAGCCTGAGGGAGACCCAGACAGACAGGACACTTGCGGCTAGGACTTGTGAGGTGGTTACTTCAGGAAAGGCGCTGAGACTGAAGGTGAGCCACAGCTGCTTGTGGGTACTGATGTTCCCTTGGACAGAGCGATTGCAAGGGCAGGGGTGAGTAGTAGTACCCAGGCTGACAGTGAGGCACCACTGTCAGAGTATGCCAGACTTCCTGTGGAAGGGGAGTTGGGAAGGGTTACAAAGAGCGAGTTGAGGCAAGCTCAACTCTCAGACCCTACATTACAAGGCCTGAGGGAGGTAGCCAGTGAGGCACCTGATTCTCAAGGGAAAAGGGAATCTGTAGACTGGGACAAAAGATTACTGTATAGTGAGTGAACCCCTGAAAGCGGGCTAGAAGGTGAGAGAATGCAACAGTTGGTATTGCCCAGATTCCACCATCTGGCACTTCTAGCCATAGCCCATGATACTCCCTTTGCAGGTCATATGGGCATAAAACATATAAAGAGACATATTATGCAGAACTTTTTTTGGCCAGGGATTTCTAGAGATGTTAAGGGGTGCTGCGGGACCTTTGATCAGTGCCAAAAGGTAGGCAAGGCAGGAGACAAGGTGAAAGCTCATTTTATGCCTCTGCCTGTGATTGAGGAGCCATTTCAGAGGGTAGCTATGGATATTGTGAGGCCTCTGAGTATCCCGATTTCAACAGGGAAGAAGTATATCCTAGTGGTATTAAGATCATACTACCAGATACCCTGAGGCAGTGGCATTATCCTCCACAGAGGCAGAAAAGGTGGCAAATGCATTGTTAGAGATTTTCAGCAGGTAGGTTTTCCAAAAGAAATACTGACTGACAGAGGTGCCGATTTCATGTCAGTCCTGCTGGCTTGTCTGTGGAAGTACTGCGGGTGAAGCACCTAAAGACCACTCCCAACAATCCCCAAGCTAATGGTCTTGTTGAGAGGTTAAACTTTACACTCAAGGCCATGTTACAGGCATTTTCAGACCAGTTTAAGAGGGAGTGGGCCAAATATTTGCCCCATCTGGTGCTTGCTTACAGAGAGGTTCCCCAGGAATCCATAGGTTTTTCACCCTTTCAGATGCTGTATCGGCATAGGGTGAGGGGACCTCAAGATTTTGATTCGAGATGAATGGGAGGGTGAGTGTGCATCCCAGAAGGAGTCTGTTGTGGCATTTGTCCTAAACCTCAGGACAAGGCTCAGGAAACTCATGGGCTTGGCCCAGGAGAACCTGGCAGAAGCCCAACAGCAGAAAAAGTCCTGGTATGACAGGAATGCTTGAGCTAGAGAGTATGCTGTAGGGCAGCAGGTAATGGTTCTCATTCCTGTCAGACACTACAAGCTGCAGGCAGCTTGGGAGGGACCCTACAAGGTGGTAAGGAAAGTCAGTGATGTTAACTACATGGTAGAACTGCTAGGCAGGAGACAGGGGCATAAACTGTACCATGTTAACATGATGAGAGCTTACCATGAAACGAAGGCCCTTGTACTGAGTATTTGCTGTGGATGGCAGGAGGAGGCTGAGGGTGATCTGGTGACTTATCTCCTCAGTGAGGCTGGAACTGACACTTCAGTGGAAGGGGTAGCAATGTTTCAGCAGCTATCCCCTACGCATGTTCAAGAAATCTGAGCAGTGTTACAGGAGTTTGGGGACATGTTCACTGGGAAGCCACGGTGCACCCACCTGGTGCAACACCATGTGGATACAGGACCCCACAGGCCTATTAAGCAGACCCCTTTTAGGCTGCCTGAGAGGATCAAACAGACTTTGAGGGCGAAGATACAGGAAATGTTGGAAGTAGGGGTAATTCGGGAGTGCAGCAGTCCCTGAGCCTCCCAATGGTGCTGGTACCAAAGAAGGATTGCAGGAACAGGTTCTGTGTGGACTACAGGAAATTAAATAGTCACACAGAGTCAGATGCTTACCTCATGCCTAGGACAGATGAAGCCCTAGAGCATCTGGCTGGGGATAACTATCGTACCACTATAGATCTTACCAAGGGTTAAGGAATGGTGCCCTTGACTGCTAGTGAGAGGTCAGCCTTTGTGGTTCCTTTCAGCTTGTATGAGTTCACAAAGATGGACTTTGGGATGAAAAATGCCCCAGCAACTTTCCAGTGGCTGGTAGATCATATCCTAGCAGAAGCAGGAGATTGCACCCTTGCTTACCTAGATGATATTGCCATCTACAGCCATTTGTCTTTGACCTAGGAAGAACATCTAGTTATCATCTGCACTTGCCTTGCTGTAAGTAAGTTTTTAGGGCATCGTAACTCTTTTAGATTCAGATAGGAAAAGAGTAAAGTATAGCTTAGAAGTTTTCTTTATTTATTTGAGACTGTCCTTCAATGTTGTTTTAAATATTCCTTGTGATTTTGAACTCTGGTGTAAGTGATTACTTACTGAGCACTGAATTGTTCCTTATTTATTTATTATTAAATACATTTAAACCTATCTTTGTGGCTGATATCTGTGAGACATATTTAATCCCTTAGAATACTTGCATATCTATATGGTGACATTGTACAGGCCACTCCTTGCTCTTGGTCAGACTACCATTTGGATTATTAGTAAAATTACACAGTAGGATTGGACAGCCTTTGTTAAGGGCCTTAGAGTAGCTGGTAAAGAGTTGGCTGGTGGCAGCTGGAACTACCTTATAGTCTGGGCAGAAGGGGACATAGCTAATAAAGCTGCACCAGCCTTTCCCAGGTGTGTGTGTTTGTTTGTATATCAATAAAATCTCAAAGTGTGTGTGTGTGTCAGCTACTTGGGCAGGGACACAAAGCACTGGTTAGACAGAGAGGGTGCTGGAGGTTTTGGCTTGGTGACTCGGCTGAGATCTCAAAATGCACTCACTCGAGGCACTCCTTAAAATGGAGAACATCAATATCTGTGCAGTGACTGAGACCTGGTTCAAGGCTCCATAGAGCACCCCTGCACTACCAGGCTATAACTCACACCACCCTTTTCGGCCATGTAACCTGGACCAGAACAGCAAAGGTGGAGGTGTGTCCATATTCATTAAGGATATCCACACCTCCAGGCTAGTTGCTCAGCAAAATGCATCCGAGGTTATCCAAGGGCAACTAACTCTGGGCAAAACTGCAATCCAAATTGTAGCTTGCTACAGATCCCTCACCATGCCCCAGGATTTTCACTCCTCTTTTCTTGATGTACTGGAAAATATTAGGGTTCAACCAAACACCCTAATAATGGGCGATTTCAACTACCCCACCATTAACTGGGAAAACTGCTCATGTACCAACTCCTTCGCTCAACGCTTTCTGGAATTCATAAACTCCAATGCCCTGGATCAACTTATCCACACCCCCACCAGGGGCAATAAAATCCTAGATCTAGTCATTACCAACATGAGTGACTGGTGTTCCACACCTGAAGTCAATGCCTCATTGGTCCGATCCGACCATAAGCTAATCACCCTAGATATCCACATCCTGCTCCCACCCCCCATTAAGGAAACCATGGTAAAAAAATTCTCCAAAGCCAACTTCATGCTTCTTAAGACAGAAGTGGTGAACTTCATGACACCCATGCAGATGGACAATGCAGTTACGACTCCTGAATCCTACACAATTGCATTTTATAAGCACTTACACGAGTGCATGGATTGTGCTATCCGAAACAAAACCAAGATGCTATCCTCCAAAAAAAGGAAGCCGATCTGGTGGTCCCCTGCCATAAACAAACTCTACAACAGAAGGAAGAAACTGTTGCAAAAGAGAGTAAAATCCCATGAGTGGAGGAGCTCCCTGGTCAGCCTCAGTAAGAAGATGCGATCCCTGATAAAATCCTACAAAGATAGTTACGTAAACAAAATCACCACTGATTCTAAAGACAACCACAAAGCATTCTATAGCTATGTCAAGAATCTCAATTGCAACACTCAGATCTGCTCTGAGTTACAGCACAATGGCAGTAAATATACAAACCCAACTGATATTGCCAACATCCTGGCAGATAGGTTCAGTGCTAAATTTACCCCCTCTCAACCCCTAAATGGCCCATATCTATACTGGAAGAATGCAAAGTTCCTGTAATCACGGTTGCACAAGTAAAAACCACACTCTCCAAAGCCAAGAACACAGCATCCATGGGACCAGACAACATCCCAGGTTGCATTCTACAAGAACTACAGAACGAACTGGCACCCCACCTAAGTACCATGTCCAATCATAGCCTCACCTCAGGCTTTGTGCCCGCTGAATGGTGCACTGCGACGGTTATCCCACTCCACAAGGGGGGAGCCACCACAGACCCTGGGAACTACCGCCCCATTAGCCTGACAAGCCTGGTCTGCAAGGCCATGGAACGTACCATCATGGAACTTATAAACAAAGACATTGGTAATCTCCAAACTCTGGACACCACCCAGTTCGGGTTTGTAAAAGGCAGATCATGTCTCCTAAACCTGACAAACTTCTTTGAAGCAGTCACCAAAGCCGTAGACGAGGGTAAGGTGGTTCACACAGCCTATCCAGATCTTGCCAAGGCTTTCAACACCATCCCCCACTCTGAAATTATAGATAAACTCACTAAACTAGGTATAAATCCCTATGTCACAAGATAGGTTGCCATCTGGCTCACTGACAGAACCCACACTGTGAAAGTAGCAGACTCCAAATCCGACTTTATACCAGTGACAAGTGGAGTACCACAGGGTTCAGTCCTTGGTCCTCTCCTGTTTGGTATCTACTTCTCTGAAGTACAGGCTAACACAGAAGGCCTTTGGCTAACAAAGTTTGCAGATGACTGCAAACTAGGAGCCATAATCAAAACTCCTAATGATGTGGACATCCTACAAAAAGGCCTCACTGAGACAGATGCCTGGTGTTAAAGCCATGGCCTCAAGCTCAATGCCAAAAAGTGCATTGTCATCCCCTTTGGTAAAAACTCTGTACACATGAACTACAACATAGGCAACAGTATACTTAACATAGAAAGTGTGATAAGAGACCACAGGTGGGCAGTAGTCTCTCCTTTGATAATCACATTGCCACAGTAGTCAGGAAATCCTTCTATGTGGAACACCTCATCACAAAAGGTTTCTCATCCAGAAAAAAAGAGGTCATTGTTCCCCTCTACTCATCACTCATTAGACTCATTATAGAGTACAATGCCCCTTTTGGTATGTACCTCACAAGACATCTACAACAACTGGAAAGGCCGCAGAAATACCTCACAAAGAGGATTACTGGCCTCAAACAGATGTCCTACGCAGACCGTCTCAAAAAACTCCAGCTTTACTACGTTGCATATCGCCTACTCAGAGGTGATCTCTGCCTAACATACAAAGCTATGTCAAACCCAGAGCTGTTGGACATGCTCCACTTAAAGAAATCCCAATCCCTCCGAGCTACATGCTCTAGGGACCTAAACCTTGTCACCACAATAAACAGAATATGACGTAGGGATAGATTTCTGTCCCAAAGACTTCCCATACTCTGGAATAAACTACCTATCTATAGCAAACAAAGCTCCTCATTAGCACTCTTCAAGAAAAATCTTGATGATTGGGTGGGAAATAGGAAATTCACCCCAGGGATCACTTCTGTGGCTCTGCTCAACAGTGGCACAGGAAAATTATTTTCTTGGGTGGCAAAAGCCAGGGTACCTTTTTGGCTCGGCTTGTATAGGCCATAGTGCCGATAGCCTAGTACCCACCTATGAACCTATGAACCTATAGCTGTGCAGTGGGGAGTTTTATTGGGGATCTGAAGAGTGAGAAACCAGCCCCAGACTGACTGTGATCCCTGTGTGCTGTTAAGGGAAATTGCATTTTACTGTGTGTGTACATGTCATCCTTCCAGTGTGTACATACCCCACTGCTGCCAGTGGTGAGGCTTGAGGCTCCTTGGTTACTGGGCCAGTGCAGGGGCATCAGAAATATGATGAACATAGTATAATGCCTTCATGTAATACTGTAAAGCTGTCATTTATAAAGGGAAAATTATGACAGCAACAGTAGAAATAATCGGTAATCACTGATAAGATAATGTTCTTCATTTTTATGTAATGATTGTGCATACATGGTAGAAATGTAGTAAGTACTGAAGTGATAAGGATGTGCTGTTGGCTGAATATACATTTGTCTGTACTTGTAGGTTTCTGAGTGTCACTGAAGAATGAAAAGCTATAGTATTACAAATACAAGTCAGTGGTAGGGAACAGGGGAAGATTGAGTCTGTTAACAAATTAATTGCTTGTAACTGCATTTATGATAGTACAGACATTACTGTAGCACTAATTTACTTGGCTGGCCTGAGATTTCGCATGTGTATATAATTTGGGGTTTGTGTTAACTACCTTCTTATAGGAGGATGGGAGGCACATTTTCATTGCTGTGTTTGACAATTGCATGTGTGAATATATAATTGTGAGTGTCTCTGACTGTGGCATATTTTTATGTGCAGTAATAATGCAAAACAGAGAATCAAGAAAGAGAAAGGACAACATTAGCCACGAGAAAAAACACATTTTCATTGCAGCCCTTAGGGTGTTTGGTAAACATGTGTTTTTTAAAGAGGGACCAAAACAAGTTGAGAGGGCAAGCGTCTGGAATCAAGCTGCCTGGCTATTATGCAGTCATTGGAAGCAACTGCACATTAACACAGTGAAAGTAGAGCGCAAATGATACAGTAGGACATATTAGAGCCAAGGTGAGGCAGAATGCAATTGCCCATACCAGTACTGGGGAGGCCTCAGTCAATTATGTCTTTAATGCCAGATGAGGCATACCTCCTCTACATCTGTGGGGATGACTATGATGGCACTGGAATAATCAGAGATTGTGTGGACACTGGCTACTACCAATGTCTGCAGCAGCCCCACTCATACATCTCAACTGTCCAGATTTTTGCCTTATATTTTTGATCTTTTACTCATAAAATTTGTGGCTTTCTTGTAAATCATTGAGGACTGAAGTCGCTAAATAATGACATACAATTGAGATTCAAACTTTATACCCTTTAAAAATGCATGCTAATGGAAACCTTATTAGTCTACCATCTGTTTTAGTTTATAAGAGCATTTCCTTATTTTGGGCCTTTGTCCCTTCATTATTTTTGGAATTGTCCACATTTCTTGCTCTAAGAGGTTGAGAGCTATATACTCCTATGCCCAGAAAAGTTTGTTTAAAAACAGTAACATATGTTTATATATAGAAGTGAATGCTGGAATGGAATGATTACATTAATTACATGAAAATTACTTTTAATAGATGAACCTCCCCTATCTACACAGACTAGCAATGAAGTCAGAGTGCATGGCAAGACTCAACAAAATACAACCCAAGGGTGATCCACAAGTTTAATTGTAACAAATTCTCTTTCTCTGACGTCTCGGACGTAGTCTTCAAGGAGTAAAGAACCATAGAAACACATGCATTATATACTAACAAACAATAATTGATTAATTGTCCACTTAAAAAGATTTTTTTCAAACTAATACAATAAAACAATAAAATAATTAAATTAATACTCTCCAATTAATTTCTTCATTTAACCCATGAGGGTATAAAGTGCCAAACTTTAAAATATAAATAGCCTCTTTAAACAATAACTGTTTTTTTAAGATTATTAGCATCAAAATAAGAAACATTCACTTTTTCCAGCACTGTACCTTTTAACCCCTCATTACTACCCTGGTGAATTTTTTTAAAATGCATAACCACGGAACTTTCTTCTTTATTATTAACAATGTCTCTAGCATGTTCCATTAATCTAACTTTAAATGCCCTTTTTGTTTCACCAATATAAAATTGGTTACAGGGGCATCTGAGGGCATAAATAACACCCTCAGAATTACAAGTGAAATGATCCCATGTATTAAAAATATATTATTCATTTGTGGAAAACTCCTCAATACAAACTTACAAGCCTTACATTTACCACACATGGAGGTCCCACTAGATAATACTCTATGTTCTAAATACATAGAGGGCATAATAAATTTACTCCTCACTATAACATTCTGAATATTCTTTCCTCTTCTAAAAGAAAACCCTAATTTTTCTATCAACCAAACTGACACATTACCAAGAGAATTGAAATATTCCCAATAATGTCTCACCAATCTCATCATTTCAATACAAAAACAACTGTATGTAGTAAAGAAGTACAAAGTATTAAATTGTTCCCTCATCTTATTTTTAAGAGAAATATTAGATATCTTATGGATACTATCCCTTGTTCTTCTGCAATTGCTTTCAAAAATTTTTTTACAGCTTTTATCAATCAACTCATTGCTGTAGTCCCTTCGCTTAAACATCTTAACAGTTTTGTCTAATTCTTTTGCAAAAGCATACTCATTATTGCATAATCTAGAAATCCTAAGTATTTCACTAAAGGGTAATTCCTCCAATCTATGGGAGGGAGTTGGAAGCAACTGCACATTAACACAGTGAAAGTAGAGGGCAAATGATACAGTAGGACATGTTAGAGCCAAGGTGAGGCAGAATGCAATTGCCCATACCAGTACTGGGGAGGCCTCAGTCAATTATGTCTTTAATGCTAGATGAGGCATACCTCCTCTCCATCTGTGGGGATGACTATGATGGCACTGGAATAATTAGAGATTGTGTGGACACTGGCTACTACCAATGTCTGCAGCAGCCCCACTCATACATCTCAACTGTCCAAATTTTTGCCTCATATTTTTTATCTTTTCCTCATAAAATTTGTGGCTTTCTTGTAAATCATTGAGGACTGAAGTTGCTAAATAATGACATACAATTGAGATTCAAACTTTATACCCTTTAAAAAGTGCATTCTAGTGGAAACCTTGTTAGTCTACCATCTGTTTTAGTTTATAAGAGCGTTTCCTTATTTTGGGCCTTTGTCCCTTCATTATTTTTGGAATTGTCCACATTTCTTGCTCTAAGAAGTTGAGAGCTATATACTCCTATGCCTATAAAAGTTTGTTTAAAAACAGTAACATATGTTTATATATAGAAGTGAATGCTGGAATGGAATGATTACATTAATCACATGAAAATTACTTTTAATAGATGAACCTCCCCCATCTACACAGACTAGCAATGAAGGCAGAGAGCATGGTAAGACTCCTTTAGTTCTCCTTACTAACCAGCCAGTAATGTATGCTATTAATTTATTGGTAGTGTTTTCAAATCAATTTCTCAGGGTCAGCAACAGAAACAAACACTTTCACTATACCAAAAATGTGGATGATATCAGCAGCAGTATGGCTGTTGAAGATGATGATGATGATGATAATGATAACATTGCTATATTTATTAGGCAGCATGAGGAAAGTGCCACAAAGTCCCCAAGTTTAATGGAAAGGTATAACACTCCACAGCACATTAATAATGCTGCAGGAAATGACAGTAAATCACTAAATCAAGCACATGTTGACATTACACGATGGTTTATACAGGGAGAAAACACATGCACTTCTGCATCAGTATCTCCATACCCAGATGAACACATTCAAGATGATGGCAGACATTTAGTGGTAACATTGTTCACAGTGACACCTTTACAAAGCGGACCAAACTGCCTCATGTATACAGACAACCCTCTCCTCTTACCTCTAGATACAAACACCTGTGAGAGATGCAAAAACACACCCAGACTGGAGGCTAAGCACTCTCAACCCATGACTGTAACAGACAGTCAAGAGGAAAAGAGACACACTAGCATCACACCACCAGTCACACATGGATCTACAAAACAAGCACCGGCAAAACATACATATAAATACACAAAAACATATTCGGAGGCACTAGGTACCAATCTGAAAAAGAAACAGGGCCCTCCAAAGCAGACAAGCAAGCAACCTGCACCTCCAAACACAAGCCAAAAAACACATAATTCACCTCAGCAGTGTGCCTCACGACAGCCCCTAAGGCAAAACATCATACCCAACATGCTAGTAATAGGAGACTCTATAGTAAGGCACACAGATGTTCCACTCACCAGGCTGAACAAGGAGAAGGTTACTGTCAGCTGCCTGTTGGGTGCTAGGATCTGTTGCATAACACAGGCACTTAGGTCACTCCAGAACAAGTACAAGTATCACACTGTCATTGTACAAGTTGGTGTGAATGATCTAAGATGTACCTCCCTGGACTACATGAAAAGAGACATTGTGGAGCTCTCTGATCATGTAGTCCAAGCTGGTATGACCCTGACCTTGAGTAGCATACTACCTTCACCTAGAATGATACCACAATACAAAGACAAAAATGATCAATTTCAACAATTGGCTAAGCTTCTGGTGTCATTCTAAGAGGATCCAGTGTCTGTCTGCCTGGGTTGACATGTTTCGTCAGAGATGGTTTGCACCTGTCACCCCTAGGCTTTCAAATACTGGCCAAGGCTCTTGCTGTCCCCATAGTGCCTTTTTTAGGCACGGTTCAAAAGACAAACCAACCACTGTAACCTGCACAGGTAACCAAAAACTAAGGGTAATGCTACTCAACACCAGAAGTCTCAACCTCAAAATGCACGCACTCGAGGCATTCCTCAGTATGGAGAAAATCAATGTTTGTGCAGTGACGGAAACCTGGTTCAAGGCTCCAGAGAGCACCCCAGCACTACCAGGTTACAATTCATATCATACCTTCTGGCCTCAGTTACCGGATCGCAGTACAAAGAGTGGAGGTGTATCCATATTCATCAAGGATACCCACATCTCCAGAATAGTGGCACAGCATGATGCCCCAGAGATCATCCATGCACAATTATCAGCAGGCAAAACCACATTTCAAGTCGTAGCCTGTTATAGATCACCCACCATGTCCCAAGATGCTCACTCAGCATTCCTAGAGGCATTGGAAAATATAAAGGTCCTACCCAACACCATAATTTTGGGTGATTTCAACTACCCTGGTATAGACTGGGTGAACTACCAAAGTTCTAACTCCTATGCCCAGCGGTTCATAGAATTTATAAATTCAAATGCCCTTGAACAACTGGTATGATCTCCCACTAGAGGAGACAACATATTGGATTTAGTCATCACAAATATGGGCACCCATTGTACCACACCTGTTATCACTCCCTCTCTGGTCAGATCAGACCACAAACTGATAACCCTGGACATCCTCCCCCTCCACCTCCCCCAGTCAAAGAAACCATCGTAAAAAACCTTTCCAAAGCAAACTTCAAACTACTTGCATCAGAAGTGGAAAGCTTCACTATTCCATTGCAGAAGGATAATGATATCCAGGATGCAGAATCCTACACCAAGGCACTTTATATACATCTTCAGGATTGCATGGACCGTGCTATCCCAAATAAAACCAAGACTCCTTCCTCAAGCAAGAAGAAACCAGTCTGGTGGACCCCGGCCATAAGCAAACTATACAATAAAAGGAGAAGACTTATACAAAAAAAGGGCAAATCTCAAGTAGAAAAATCATCCCTGATCAGCATTAGTAAGAAATTGAGGGCCCTCATCAAGTCAACTAAAGCCAGTTTCGAAAAGAAAGTTGCCAAGGATGCCAAGGATAACCATAAGGCCTTCTATGGTTACATCAAAAACCTAAATGGCAACGCTCAGGTCTGTTCTGAGCTAGTACAAAATGGAACAAAATACACTGACCCCACTGACATTGTCAACATCTTGGCTGACAGGTTCAGTGCAAACCCCCCCCCCCCTCTCACCACCTTCAGGGCCTATTACTATTCCAGGGGATTGTGTAACTCCAATTATTACTGATACATTGGTTAATAAGGCTCTATCTAAAGCTAAAAACACTGCCTCCATGGGACCAGATGGTGTCCCTGGCTGTGTCATACGCGAGCTCCAAAAGGAATTAACCCTGCATCTTAATACCCTGTTCAGTCTCAGCCTCTCCACAGGATATGTGCCCAGAGAATGGCGCATGGCAATGGTGGTCCCGCTACTCAAGGGTGGGGCCACAACTGACCCTGGGAACTACCGACCAATAAGCCTGACCAGTCTGATCTGTAAGGCAATGGAGCGAATTATTATGGAACTCATAAATGGAGAAATTGGGAACCTCCAAACACTTGACCCCACACAGTTCAGCTTCGTCAAGGCCAGATCATGCCTCCTGAACCTGGTGGACTTCTTTGAGACAGTTACTCAGGCTATAGATAAGGGAAAGGAGGTACACACAGCTTACCTTGACCTTGCTAAAGCATTTGACACCATTCCCCATTCGGGTATTATTGATAAACTCACCAACCTGGGCATAAACCCTTACGTCACAAGATGGATCGTAAACTGGCTCTCAGACGGATCCCACAAAGTAAGAGTAGCAGGATCTATGTCCAAATCCAGACCAGTAATGAGCGGTGTGCCTCAGGGCTCTGTCCTGGGGACCCTCCTGTTTGGCATATACTTCTCAGAAGTACAGGCAAGCACTGAAGGGCTGTGGCTGACCAAGTTTGCGGACGACTGCAAACTGGGTGCTATAATAGTCTCTGGCTGACATGGATATCCTCCAGAAGGGCCTTAATGAGGCTGATGCATGGTGTCAAAGCCATGGTCTCAAGCTAAATGCTAACAAATGAGTAGTAATCCCCTTTGGAAAAAACAGAGTACCTGCGAACTACCACATAGGAGGTAACCCCCTGAAATCTGAAGAAGTAATAAGGGATCTAGGGACCCAAGTAGATAGTCAGCTTTCCTTTGATAACCATGTTGCCAAGGTGGTTAGAAAATCCTTCTATGTGACCCATCTGATCACGAAAGGGTTCGCATCAAGATCTAAGGATGTAGTGGTGCCCCTCTACTCTTCCCTTATCAGCCCCATTATTGAGTACAATGCACCAATTGTAATGTACCTGGCCAGGCATCTCCAGCAGCTGGAGAGACCACAGAGGTACCTCACTAAGAGGGTTACTGGCCTCAAACAGTTGCCCTATGCAGCACGATTGAAAAAAACTGAGGCTTTTCTCTGTTGCATACTGCCTTCTCAGAGGTGAACTCTGTCTAACATACAGAGCCATGTCCAACCCAGAACTGTTGAACATGCTCCATCTTAGCAAAACCAAATCTACTCGAGCTACACGCTTTAGGGATATAAACCTCAGCACAACAATGAATAGAACATGCTGGAGGGATAGATTCCCTTCGCAAAGACTTCCCATGCTATGGAACAAGGTCCCAATCTACATAAGACAGAGCCCTTCACTATCACTCTTCAAGAGGAACCTTGACGAGTGGATGGGTAACAGAAAGATCACACCAGGGATCATACCAACAGCTCTACTAGATAGGGGCCAAGGGTACTAGCTGCTAGATCAAGGGCCTAGAGAACTAGCCAAAGGGCCGGTGAATACTAGACAACGTGGCTGGGCTAATATATGCCTTCGGGCAGATAGCCCAGTACCTACCTATGAACCTATGACCAAGCATGGGACTTTGTCACAGCTATTCCAGTAAAAAATGCAAAGCATTGGCTGCCCAACAGCAAATGTGCCATGACATTGTTCAGGCTCATAAATGTGCCACAGAGTGGCAGCAGGGAATATGTGAGGATTTCCAGAACTACATGGAAATGGCAGACAGTAGGGATAATGGCACGATCCTACTGAAACGTAGTATGGTGGTACACCAACCATCTGTGGCTGCCTCTGTTAGTACATTATTTAGGATTTACCAGTCTCAAGTAGAAGTCAACCTTGGGATACTGTCAGAGCACATGGGACAGATCAAATGAGATTACAAGTGCTTTTCAAGAAAGAATTTTAATTAGTCACGGGGAACACGCACAAAAGATTTCATGCAGGTCAGGTCAGCATTCATCTATTTCTAGCAGAACCTGTAATTTGAGGTTGCAGTCCTGGGCCATTCAGATCAGTGTCTGTAGGATCATCTGCATCAAGTAGGTCACATCACTTGACCAACTCGCCATCCAGGTCTCAAGACAGCCCCTCTCCAAAAGCACTTGTGCCGTCATCTAGCCTATCTTTAGGATATATATATGACATGCTTGAACCTGACCTACTGTGAGTCAAGTGTGACATTTTTGTTAGTTACAATTTCACCTTTATAAATACAGGTGAATGTTTAACTTGAAGAGGAATAAGTTATTTAGCAACTAAAAAAGGGTGGGGGGATATCAGACACTTCTTGAATGTATGCATTACATTCCTGTAATGGCACTGCTTAAAACCTCACTGAACTTTGGAAATAAAGGTATATAAACCAGGAAAAAAACAGAAAATGGCCAACCAAAAAACTGCCACAGGGAAAAACGAAAAACTCCACACAAAACATTTTAATAGATACAATCAATAAACACAAAGCGCTTTTCACCCAGACAAGTGATCGGACTTCATCAGACAAATCAACAAATTTCACCACAGATTTTAAATAGAAAACACTCCCCCTCCCATGTGATTATCAGTGTCTTGCCAAAGCATTCTCTGTTTTACCCCTACTAATACTGTAGGTATGTTCATATACCCTTTCTCTAAATTTTCTGTTGGTTTTCCCGACATTAAATGCTGGGCAAACTTGACACTGGGCAAGGTAGACCACAGATTTTGAATTAGAGTTGTATCTCCCATCAATTTTGCACATACTATTCCTGATGGTAAAAGTAGATCTGGAGGCCCTATATTTACAAGAGTTACAAGATTCACACTTATACATCCCAGATGTCCTGTGTACAATATGTTTATGTGTCTCCAAAAGGGCCTTCATATTCCTACCCCTCTTAAAAATCATAATAGGGCATTTGCCTACTTTTTCCACAGTCTCCCTTTCAGTGAGAAGTAAGTTCCAATTCCTTATCAAGAGATTTTTTTTAATACTATAAGCATCGATACTGAAAGGTGTAATAAAACTAACAACATAGCCTATATGTGCATATATGGCCTCCAGGTCTACTTTTACCATTAGGAATACAAAATTGATGTACACAATTGATGGGAGATACAACTCTAATTCAAAATTTGTGGTCTACCTTGACCAGTGTCAAGTTTTCCTAGCATTCTAAGTCAGGAGAACTGACAGAAAACTTAGAAAACATGTATATGAACATACCTACAGTATTAGTTGGGGTAAAACAGAGAATGCTTTGGCAAGACACTGCACTAGTTATCCATCACATGTATTTCATTTTAGGATTATTGAGCAGATTGTACCTGATATTAGAGGGGGCCCTTTCCAGTTATTGCTCAAAAGACAGGCATTGTTATAGCAGTTATGGCTGGACTCTTGTAGACAGCCAGGTGTAAATGAGATTACATCAATTACATGTATTTTGAAGTTGAGAAGTTTGTCTAGGTAATGCTTGCCCTAATTAGTTGTAAGGTTTAATAATGTTCCAATGAGAATACTGTAGCATGTATGTATTATATTTTAGCAATAGTTTATAATACGAGTACAATATGAATATTTACCATTTTTCTTGTTTTAAGGCTATGTGTATGGCATATTGATATTGAATTTTTTATAAAGACCGTTTTTTTACATACATTTCTAAGTAATTGGTGATGTAAGTTTATTTGAAATTTAAAACCTTATTTTTAATTTTTGATTTTATTATTTTAAATAATTGATCTGATTTTGGTTATAACTCATTGGTGGATAATCGCATGGGAGGGGGAGTGTTTTCTATATAAAAGCTGTGGTGAAATTTCTTGATTTGTCTGATGAAGTCCGGTCACTTGACTGGATGAAAAGCACTTTACGTTTATTGATTTTATCTACAAAAATGTTTTGTGTGGAGTTTTTCATTTTTCTCTGTGTCAGAAATAAAGATCTATGTCATAACATGAGATTACACTGATTAGCAGCATTAATGTTGTATACACTGAAATTGTTAAAGTTAGCAGTTACCTACAACTTACACATGCCTTACAACATTACGAGACAGGAGTCAGTGAGCACTCAGGCATGACTTCTGCAAACAATAATATAAATAACTTTTCTGAAATAAAAAAAAATACTTAAAGATCTGAAGGAATGTCAAATGGACATTGACAGAGGGCCATGCACTACACAGCATAGCCCACAGATATCACTGCATGCATCAGTTATACTTTATGGGCCAATTTCATGAATTCCTACACCAAGTGTACACTAAGTGTACACTCTTCTGAGTGAATAGACAATACAAGCATAACTCCCATCTTCTTCTTCCAATTTTACTTTTTCTATTGCAACCTTAAATATTGATGGGGATTCATAAAGGTTTCCACAAAGTGTATATGACATGTACACGTAATGTAATATTTTTGAGTGAATAGAAAGTAGTAGAGATGTTCTTGAATGCAGATTGTGTACACAGTGTACACTTAGTGTAGGTGTTAATGAACCGAGTGTATAAACTATAATTGATGAATGCAGTGATATGTGTTGGAAATGCTGTGTGGTGCATGGTCTGCTGTCACTGGTCATTTGAAATTCCCACCTACCTTATATTTTTTTTTTTTTTTTTTTTTTAGAGCAGGTACTCAAATTACTGTTTATAAACATTATGCATGAGTGCTCACTGACACCTTTTCAGTTATGTCATAAGGTATCATATAAGGAATACAGACAGCACAAAAATGGTGTAGGGATGTTCTTGAATGCAGATTATATACACTTAGTATTCTCTTAGTGTATACTGATAGCATAGGCATTCATGAATCTGGCCCTTGTTTTTACAAGAAGGGAAGCACTCACCTGAATGTCATGGTCTGTAGCTCTGGACTAGATGCAACCTCTTTATTTATACAGATGTATGTTGTGCATGAGCCTGCTGCTTGGGGTCTCATACTACTGCTGCCAGGGGTCATCATTAGTCATAGTAGGACTGTAACAGGGAGCTGCCATGATAGCATGGGTCACTTCACTACCAGATCAGTGTATGATCACAATGTGCAAAATATAGCATGCAGTAAGGAAGCACAGCCTGGACTCATCTACGCACATAAAATGGCTCTTCAGGAATTAAAAGACACTCTTGGTGACAATATGGGTCTGGAGCAGAAATGTATTAACCTTCTCTTATGCAGGTCTGTTTGGAGTTCTTGCTGGGATATTGAGCCATGGGCCTGGTGGATATCCAGCATCACCTGAGAGTTAAAATAAAAAGGTAGAGAGAGAGAGAGAGAGAGAGAG
>NC_056728.1:610819615-610887115 GCF_019279795.1 Protopterus annectens | reverse complement strand
TATGGGCCTGATGAGGGATGAGTAAAGAGGCACGATGACCTCCCCTGATCTAGATGTGAATCCCTTCATGATTAGGTGGGCTATATAAAATGTTTTTCTAACTACTTTGGCCACGTGGTTTTCAAATGAGAGATTGCTATCAACTTGGGTCCCCAGGTCCCTAATTACTTCTTCCGTACTTAATGGATTACCACCTATGTGGTATTTTGTGGGTACTTTGTTTTTGCCAAAGGGGATGACTATACACTTTTTGGCATTTAGCTTGAGGCCATGGCTCTAGAACCAGTTGTCTGTTTCTATGAGGCCCTTTTGTAGGATGCTTGTGTCGGCTGGAGAGTCGATTATGGCGCCTAGTTTGCAGTCATCTGCAAACTTGGTCAGCCACAGTCCTTCCGTGTTGGCCTGTACCTCCGAGAAATATATACCGAACAAGAGAGGTCCCAGGACTGAACCTTGTGGGACGCCACTTGTAACTGGTTTGGAGTCTGACATGGCTCCAGCAATTCTAACCATGTGGGTTCTGTCCTTGAGCCAGTTTGCAACCCATCTAGTGACATAGGGGTTTATATTTAAGCTGGTGAGCTTATCTATAATGCAGGGGGACTTGAAAGAGCTAAAAATTGGCCCATAACAGCCAATAGACTACCAGATTCTTGTGCTGGGAACACTCCTCCAGGGATAGATAGGCTGCTCTAAGCTCCCCACTGCCACTGGTGAACAAAGAAGCCTCCCTTTATCCAAGAAAGGAAATGGGCAACACAGGAACTTTCCAAAAGTCCAGAATGCAGCAAAGCCTGTATTTGGACTACTCTAGGTCAGGAAAGACAGGAACCAAGGATATTTTTTTGTTTTTTTTTTCTTTTTTGCAACAAACAGCAGGAAAATGCAATAAATATGTAACACAGGCTAGCGCACTTGAGTGTGTAGCCTCAACAGGTAAATGCAACAAACAGGACAAACTTTAAAAGTGCAGGTGCAAAAATAACTTTAAACAGTTTAAAACAGTTCAAGAACCAGACATACTTGGAACACATTATACTAAGATGAAATAAAGAAAGCATTTTAAATACAACCTATAATGATGCCATTCAACTTGTCATCAAACAAGTGTTGGCATTGTTATACAGATAAAATAATCTTTAAAAAGAATGGGGAGGTATAATTATCTGCCAATTTCTATGTAGAAAAAATATATACATCAGTTTGCTCTTTAAATCAGTTGCCTGCAAGGTGTTTCCTTCATCTGCCATATAAGCATATCAAACAAAATCAGCCTTGTTGTATTTTATAATGAAATGATGCTGTTTAATTAATAATCCTTCTAATAGATCTACATATTTTGACAAGAACCATTAACTAGACTGCACTTTTTAAAATATCATATGACTTGGTTATTTAATAAAGTATATCTGATTAGCTGCACTGATAAAAATAGAATGTCTCCAAAGGTATTTGTATCATTATAAAATTAATTTCTGAAAGTACAGTAATAAGTGGAGGTGTGGTGTACATATATAGAAATTCCAGTACATATTATCATCTTATTCAAAATTAACTACTCTAGAAATTAGCTTTAATATTCCCAGAAATATGCTGAAGAATAATTAAAGAATGCTTGAATACAACATATGCTACACACACACACACACACACACACACACACACACACACATATATATATATAAAGACACACACACACACACACACACACACACACACACACACACACACATATGCACACACACACGCAAACATAATTTATAGAACTGCTCTTCAAAAACAAAGACTAACACATAACACAGGAAAAAAGTGACATCTTGCTGAGCAAAACATTTAACATAAATTTCATACTACATATACCACAGACCTGCCTGTTAAGAACATTGTGAATAAATTATTGAAGCAGAGTCGATTTTGTTTAATAACCAACAAAAAAGAGAATTTCAATGTCAACTAATCAAATTGCGCATATTTTTTTCACTGAACAAATGACAGAAAAGTACAATGGCCATGGAACTCCTGACATTTAAAATGCTAGTCTTATATGGAAAATCAAGAATAGGAGAATATCAAGGCCAGAGACAAAAAAAGAACAGTTTTCTCATGCAGCACATTGTAAAAATTAAAAAAAAAAACACTATAAAACTGCAATTATAGCATTAAACATAGAATGTGTATTAAACGTGTAGAGCCTACATCTAACAAATTCAGTCGACATTTAATGAGCTGAATCAAAAACTCATAAAGTCACTTAGATAAGCTATTTCACATCCAGTGTCTTAAAACATGTTACTTTATTCTCAACCATGACTTAATGCTACAAATTCTTAAATAAATATATGTAAATAAATACTTAAGCTACTGACATTTCCTTCTAAATTTTGAAAAACCTGTAACTGAAACACCATTATGGATGCCCGGGAATGCTACATAATTCAGTTTCATTTGCTACTGTTGTTCTTTTGAAACACTACAGAATGCAGCCACTGTTGTTCTTTCATTCCAGCAAAGCGTCAACATCGCCTTCCCTCAGCTCTATCAAAACACCGTCTATAGCACAAAAAATATACATTTTCTAAAGCCTTCCCTGATAATGCATATCAAATATTTTTGAAGTCCAATATAATTCATATTTCCCATAGCATGTATTGTTTACTGCTTATTAAGCCATCTTTATTTCATTCTTAAATTCCATAAATATATGAATTCCTTCAAATATTGTGATTATAAAAGCTGTCACAAATCAAAACCTGAAATGGGGCTGTACATTAACTATGCACCATCTTTCCTATTCATCTGTATCCTCTTTTACCTTTTTCAGTTTAAGCCTGCACATGACGAATTATAACATCACATTTATCAGTGGGAAATAGTAAATAAGAACCCCATCCTCTTCACTGTGTTATTTTACTCTTAATGTCTTGTAAATAAAAGTATGCTGGACTAGATTTAATAAACCCTACCTGGCTCGCTAACATCATGTGGCTGTGTGTGTTTGTATGTGTGCGTGTGTGTGTGTGTGTGTGTGTGTGTGTGTGTGTGTGTGTGTGTGTGTGTGTGTGTGTGTGTGTGTGTATTCAGTAAGCACTTCTACACAGTGTTTAGAGCCACACATACCCAGTAAACATTGTGGCATGCAAATTATAGTGTAAGCAGCCGAACTGTATGCTAATCAACCAGTCCAAGATGGAGGAGCTATTCAACAACCTGTAAAGCAATCGTGTACACTTAGTGCAGGTTTTGGCCTCAAATTCCAAAAGCTATTGGAATACAGCCAAGGAAACTACTCTACACAGAAAAAATATTAGATGTTGCTGCTGTTGTTCTGCATGTGTATGTGGAACAGGCCAAAGTCTATGCAGCTGCTGCTGCTGATAGACCTCGGTCAAGAAAGAGAAGAGGTTTAGACCCTATTTAACTTTTCATGGCTTGCATGAGGTGGAAATAGTAGAGTGCAACTTCTGTCATCCTCAACTGAAAACAAGGGCAAACTGAGGGAAACCAATACCTGTGGAGACTATGGTATGTGTAGCACTTAGAATATTAGCTACAGGAACCTTTCAGTGACCAACAGGGGGCATTCTAGGGGTGTCACAGGCATCAGTATCCAAGTTCCTACATCAATTCCTGAATGCTATGCTACAGCATGCCACTGACTACATACATTTTCCCTGTACCCCTGAAGACAGAGCTACAACTATGAAGCATTTCTACCTTGTGCACACTTTTCTGAAGTCCTGGGTGTCATAGACTGCAAGCACATTGAGATCAAAGCACACCTGGGGTGTCTACATAAATAGAAAATTTTGCCAGGTCATGTGTAATTCTAATGAGGTCATACTGAATGTGCTGAAAACCTTGGCAGGTACCATGACTCCCATATCTGGCACAACACTTAGCTCTGCCAGAGGTTTTCCAGGGGTGGATATCCCACGAGGTCACTTACTGGGTGATGTGGAGTATGCACTCAAACCATGGCTGATAACATCCATCAAAAATGCACACACACCCACCCACTGACGAACAATATAACGAGGCAGACACTCAAACAAGAAATATCACAAAGTGTCTACCTGGGCTGCTTAAGTCATGCTTCCAGTGCCTAGACACATCTTGGGGGATGGGGGATCTGAAGTACATTCCCAGTACTTGTGCTGCAATTTTCACTGTTGGTGCTATCCTTCACAATATTATCTGCAAGAGGAACATCAAGGGGAAAGGGCACATATCCCACCACCTCTAGCAAGGTCAACATGGCCACACACAGGTGAGGATTCAAAGGGGGAACCACTAGCTGCAGTGGGTGTAGCTAGATCTAGACGCGCACAATATGCCTTCACCCTGGCTAGGAGGCAACAGACAACACACATGCTAACAACCTAATGGGTATAACTTTCATCCAATGCACATAAATTCTGTAAAATTGATAAAAGGCAATGCTCACAACCTTTATTACCAGTGTAATGGATGTTAAAACACTTGCAACTGCAATACTATTAAATAAGTGCTAAACCTGCAACAGGAAAATGATGAGCAACAATACAAATGGATGGCAGATCCTTGCAACCTGTTACATGCTAATGTACCTAAGTTGAAACTGTGTGTGTTTTACAGCAATGGCATCAATATGTTACAGCACTGACTTATGTCAGTAGATGTCTGCTCATCAACTAATAGGCCTTATGCATCAAAAATACACACAATGCAAAAACCTGAAAGAAAGCAGTACAATTTTCAAAAGAGCATCACAAATTCATACAGAAGCACTCAGTTAGCTATGCACCCTGTGCATCAGACAAAAGGCTTATGTATCCTTGAATCCAAAATATAGAATCCAGGATATGGCACAGTTATTATCATTTGTACAGTGTGTTATGGGGGTGGCAGGAGGAAGGCTGATAGCAATGATAGTGAGTATTTGTGAGTAGAAAAGATGGGCAGGCAGAAAGCTAGATAATTATCAAATGATCAGTGAGAGAGAATGAGCTGCAAGCCTCACAAATGACCCACTTACCTGATATGTGTGTGTGTGGGTGTCTGTAGGGGAACTCAAGGTGAAATGTGTGTGTGTGTGTGTGTGTGTGTGTGTGTGTGTGTGTGTGTGTGTGTGTGTGTGTGTGTGTGTGTGTGTGTGTGTGTGTGTGAGTAAACTAAGAACACAGTCGAACTCTGTGCTAGCTCTACATGCTGGCATTTCAGATTGGTGTGAGCCATACATGGTTCATAGATTCATAGGTTCATAGGTAGGTACTAGGCTATTGGCTAGAGGGCATTTTTAAGCCTAGCCAGAGTGTGTCGGCTTTTCGCCACCCCATTGATTAATTAACTGAGCCTCTGTCAAGCAGAGCCAATGAAGTGATCCCAGGCATGTATTTTCTGTTACCCATCCACTAGTCAAGGCTTCTCTTGAAGAGTGTTAGTGAGGGGCTCTGCCTAATGAAGTTAGGCATTTTGTTCCAAAGCATGGGGAGTCTCTGTGACAGGAATCTATCCCTCCAGCATGTTCTATTTATTGTTGTGGCAAGGTTTAGCTCACTAGAGCACGTGGCTCACAGTGACTTGGATTTCTTTAGGTGGAGCATGTCCATCAATTCTGAGTTGGACATGGCTTTGTAAGTCAGGCAGAGATCACATCTGAGTAAGCGATATGCCACTGAGTACAGCTGGAGTTTTTTCAGTCGGGCTGCATAGGACATATGTTTGAGGCCAGTAATCCTCTTGGCGAGGTGCTTTTGTGGTCTTCCCAGCTCTTGGAAGTGTCTTGTGAGGTACATCCCAAATGGGGCATTGTACTCTATGATGGGTCTGATGAGTGAGGAGTAGAGGGGCACTATAACCTCTTTATTTCTAGATGCGAACCCCTTAGTAAATAGATGGGCCACATAGAAGGATTTCCTACTTTAGCAATATGATTGTCAATGGAGAGATTACTATTTACCTGGGGCCCAGATCTCTTATTACCTCTTCTGTATTAAGGGGGCTGCCACCTATGTGGTAATTTGTGGGTTTTTTGTTTTTCCCAATAAGGATGACTATGCATTTTTTGGCATTTAGCTTGAGGCCATGACTTTGACACCAGGTGTCTGTCTCAGTAAGGCCTTTTTGAAGGATGTCCGTGTCAGCCAAAGAGTCAGTTATGGCGCCTAGTTTGCAGTCATCAGCAAACTTGGTTAGCCAAAGTCCTCCTGTGTTTGCCCGTACTTCTGAGAAATATATGCCAAACAGTAGGGATCTCAGAACCGAGCCTTGCGGGACACCACTTGTGACTGGTTTAGAGTCAGACCTGGAGCCCGCTATTCTTACCGTGTGAGTTCTTTCTGTAAGCCAGTTGGCAACCCATCTTGTGATGTAGGGGTTTATGTTCAGGCTGGTGAGTTTTTCTATAATACCCGAGTGAGGAATGGTGTCAAATCCCTTGGCAAGATCAAGGTAGGCTGTGTGAACCACCTTTCCCTCGTCTATGGCCTTGGTGACTGTCTCAAAGAAGTCAACCAGGTTTAGTAGGCATGATCTGCCCTTAACAAAGCCAAACTGGGTTGGGTCAAGTGTTTGGAGGTTCCCAATGTCTTTGTTAATGAGTTTCATGATGATGCGCTCCATAACTTTGAAGACCAGGCTAGTCAGGCTTATGGGGAGATAGTTACCAGGGTCAGTTGTGGTCCCTCCTTTGTGGAGCAGAATAACCGTTGCTGTGCACCATTCTATGGGCACGTAGCCTGTGGAGAGGCTGAGGTTGAACAGCGTGTTTAGGTAAGGGGTTAGTTCGTTCTGTAGTTCATGCAAGACGCAGCCTGGGACACCATCTGGCCCCATTGATGCTGTGTTTTTGGCTTTTGAAAGGGCTGTTTTCATCTGTGCTTCTGTGATTTCTGGGACACTACACTTATCCGGTATTGTTGTGGGCCCTTTTGAAGGTGAGAGGGAGGTGAAGTTTGCACTGAATCTATCTGCCAGGATGTTGGCAATATCAGTAGGTTCAGTATATTTTGTGCTATTTTGCAGTAACTCAGAGCATATCTGCGAGTTGCCACTTAGATTCTTGACATAGCTAAAGAAGGTTTTGTGGTTATCTTTTGAATCCTTGTTAATAGTTCATCATCATCACCCCCAACTGTGAGAACTGGCTCTACCAGGGTTTGCACTGGCATGTCCAATCCCCTGGTCAGATGTGCTGGTGCTACCCAATGTGGCTGATGTCTACTGAATGAGTTCTCTTCATGTTACACTCAGGACAATGACCCCATGGCTTCCCATGTCTGGATGTGGACACCTCAACCACTGATGGAGCAATGGAAGTATTGTCACTATGGCAGCATGACTGGGCATGGCCAGATTGGCTAACAGCAGATGATGTTGCTGATCTACATCCACATGAATGCTGTCCCCATCCCAGCAGACTTCCATCACAGACACTGCCTGGTCCATCATGTCATTCATCCAAATCATTGAATCGTTCATGCAGCTGAGGCAGTCATGTCACACACATCAGCCTGTGTTACATCTAGTACCCTAAGCATGTCCTCACAGGCCCTAGTGGAATATGCTTGCGCCTCCAAGATGGCTCTACATATATTTCGAGTTGCACGTAATAACATACCAGTATCAAGTGGAGTGTGGACAGAAGACCTTCTCTGAGCACCCCCTAACAACCCTCCTGCATTTCATCTTGCCCATATTTTGGCTATGGCCACAGTCATCTGGCACTTAAGCCACAGTTACTATATTACCCTGATCAAGTGTCTCACCCTTCACCTGTTCAATTTCTGAGGGATCAGTGGAATAGGTATATGTAGGCATACTGACTCTGTCTGACGGAAATCCAGGAGATGGCTGAATGTCAACCTTAGTGTCAGATTCAATCTCTGGACCCATTCCCATGCCTCTGTTTGGCCACCATCATCATAAGATGCTGCCGATACTCTGACATCAGGTTATAAGAGTCCTACACTTCGACTGTCTGGATCATCTGTGATAAAAAATGACAGAGGAATGAAATTAATACCACACTAAATAATGAAATAATTTATAGGATAATAAACTAACACTGATCCCACTATCGCAGATGGTACAGCAATACAGGCAATCATTGTACCCACCTCACACATGCAGATAAATGCATATATCTGATGAATGGTCATCAATAAGCAAAAACAACATTTTTTGCTTAGCATGTGCAGAAATCTCCAGACTTTGTAGGGAGGATGGCCTGGAAGAAATGAAGCAAGGGAAGGGCACAAATTAAACATCACAATGGGAATATCACATGGGGACAATGAATATCAATTTCCTACATGTCTGAAACTGAAACCTGGCTAACATGTCCAGCCACAGTCCATGTGTAATGAACAACTGTGTTGTATAGGTATATTAACTCATCAATATGTACAGGAACAAATCCCCACAGGAAGCATTAGTAAAATTATATCTCTGACAGTGGACAAGAACTCATTTCATATTATTGGGGGCTCAGTAGCAACCCATCCCCACAGCCATCTGTTCACAGACAACTGTAGCTGCTCTCCTGCTGGATGATGAAATCATATCAGTGGCCTGATGACACACCTGATCATAAGTCCTGGTGTAACTCCATACTGCACTGACATCGTTCACTAAGTGGTTCCAAATCTGCATTCTGGCAACCACATTCACACATCCTCTGTCAAGCTGAAAGGCACCATGGTGCCTGAATGCCTGGACTATCACTTCATTTTCTGAGTCAATAGAAGCGGGGTTAAGTGGATTTGTAAGCTTGGGTGCCATAATGCTATGTGACATAAAACAGAGAAGGATACAACACATAAAAATTACCTAACTAAAGACTTGCTTATGTACACATTTGTCAACATTAAGTACTAGAAACACATATTTCAGTTATTAAAACTAAAGGTTATGTGGATGTCCCACCTCACCCTTACACACAAACTAGTGTTTGTCCAAACCAAGGAATACCAGTTTAGTAATGTATTTTGTTTCCCGCTGAAATATCAGGATGCCTGCACATTTCCAAAAGTAAAACATTTGAAACACACTTTTATTCTGGTAACACACAAATGGTAGGTGGCTCCCCCAACTTGCAAAACAACAAACAAATGAAGGTTCGTACAAGCCAAGAAATACCACATAATTAAATTGGTATATATTCTTTCAAAACAATTATCAGAATGTGTACACATTTACAACAGAAAAATCAATTTATGATTGCCAGTTACCTCTCACTGTGCCCACCACTCCCCTGAAGGTGGCCCTGGGCCATCTCAGAACTATAACACCTGTGTCAGGGAAATGTACATTACATTTCTCTGCAATAACATAGAACATTGCAAACTAACAGTTTTAACTATAACACTTGTGATGAAAGTTAATAACCTGTTTGTCTGGAAAAGGCAAATGCCTGCCAAAAATGCCTATGGCTACACTGAACTTTTATAAGTGCATACAGATAAAAGTTCCATTTTTTACTGGATATATAAATTGCTTTGTAACATGTTACAAAATCTAGAATGTACTTTAAAAATACAAGTAATTGTTAGCTAATTTAGAAGCCTTCTCTGCAAATAAATTAAAAGAAATAGCAATCATCTGTTTTGTACAAATGCATAAGTCTCCTCACCCTCAAGTTCCATAGCTACATGGCTATCTGCTTATAATATAGATTCATAGGTCTGAGCATGAAGAATATGCAAATGAGGTGTGAGCTCATTAGAATTGCTAAATAAACGCATGACTTCATGTATCTCATGTAAACATAGTGTAGGCTCTGCAACACTGTTAGTTGCTAATGGATTGCAACTGTCAATGATTAGTGGGAGAGAGAAGAAAACATAAACGCAGTCAGGCTACCTTGCCTGCAGTGGGTTATGTCACTCAGGATACACTTACAAAGTGTAGATGTAACTTTAAGCTTTTAAATGGAACTAAACAGTGCACATTTTTCATTTATGTTCAATAGTAGACAAACTCTCCTGCCTGTGCCGATAATTGTTTTCACTGTCATGTACTTTTTTCATACAGTTAAATGAGATTGATACAAAATGTACAACAGAATGCATGACTGAGATTACAACAGACATAATGGAAGAATGAACACAATACAAAGAGAAGACACTTGTGCAAAGATATTCAGAAATGGTTGTGTGATCACTCACTGCACTAAATATATATGCCACACATGTACAACCAACTGAGAATCTACAAGTGTATGTTCTGTTAATGCAGTAGAGGAAATGGGAATTGCTTGTAGGCACATGATTAGCTTTCCTGCTGCAAAGTTGTATCTGTGGCAAGGAGAGATAACACATAGCCACTGTGTTTTGTAGTTTCATTAGTATGATAGTTCAAATCCAGATCTGTGTAAAATTATTTAACGTGTTAAAATGTTTTTAATTTTTTTAAAAAATATTAATATTTGCACTGCACATGGCTTAGCTCACACATGGTGAAACATGTCAGTATTTAACACCTAATAACTTCTTGGATGATGCAGATAGCATAAATTACAGCTGTGAGTAAACTGTGTGTGTGTGTTGCATACCTTGTAAAGATGTTGAGGAACACAAAATATAAGAGTTAGACTATGGTTCAAGTCCCACATTATTTTATTAAGCATAAATGATATTAAGAATTTTTTGGAAAAAAAATGCATTTTTGCCTTTGCCTGTCTCATTTGCATGTTACTCACCTATGTGCAAACACATCTTATGGCTGCAGACAAAAAAGATACATTGTTACTTTCACAAAAGATACATTATTACTTGTTTCCCCTTCCTTCGTACAAACACACTAAGCAGCATCACACTGTGGTCAGCACTCATACAAAACATATGCAGACGAAAAACTTGATAAAATGAAACATTGTTACTTGTTCCACCTTCCTGCACACAAACACTGTAAGCGGTGTTGCACGGTGGTCAGCACAATGGACAGTAATGAGTATAAAAAATACACATGCTGTATAGCTTTCCCTGTGGCAACAGGTGTAAATTCATTGTCTTAATATAGGTGAGCCAGGGTTCTAATCCAGCACACTCCAAATGTTATTAGTGTTGCTCCACTTAAATTTATATAAAAAGTAACACTATAAAGATAATTATTCATAACAATAAATATGTATAGCAGTTTGGTATCAAACAAATTATATATGTGACTGAGTTTACCCTGATAATTATATTTCTGTAATTAAATTTATTTCTGCCCAGGATGAACTTCATACTTTACTGATAGTCATCTAGACAACTCAAATAACACAAGTATAGCTAAAAAAGAGAATGTATTTTGTGGTCTCACCCAGAACTCAGAAATCTAACTTGAATGTAATACAAGTATATGCATTTTCAGTATACTGTCACACATTACTCCTGCATCAAACATGAAAATGCATAAAACAGGACCTCGTCAGGTCACACATACATACATGGTTATTTGAAGTTTAGCACCACTCAGTCTTTAATGTGTCTATATAATTAATAAACACATCTCACAAGCACTTCTTCTGTGGCAATAAGAAAAAAAACACCTATACAGAAGTATAGGTATGATCTAGTTTACATAGCTTCGACTCCCATATTATTGCACAATTTACTTTTATCAGTGTGTAAGGCTGTACACAGTATGTGCAAAGTCACAAAATTTATTCCCTTCTTAAATTCAGGTCTTAAAAGTAAACTCATTTAACATATCAGCCTGGACCACTGGGCAAACTTTTGTCAGGTATAGCAGCAGGCAAGCTATAAATTAATATCAACTGTCGCATTACCCTTCTTATTTCATAAATTGCCTTTCTCTCAGTTTGGCAGTGTTTTTCTCTACTTAACATCACACAAACATGGTTGACATGGTTGTACTATTTTCTTTCACTTGCCATAAAACTCAGTGTTATGAACTGGTAGGAAAACACTTTAACTGTTGTTGGATGACTTGTGTAGACATGACAGGAGCTAGGAAGTATGGTAACCAATTCAGGGCTCAAAATGGGGTGCAGAGAGGTCAAGAATGTTCATTGCATTCCTCATAAAGTGCTACAGCCATAGACCATGCAGGGACTCTATACCAGATCTCAGTATGAACTGGAGGCTTGGAACATTCTAGCCGAGGCTGTATCTAATGTGTGTGGCATTCCACACATTAGGAAGCAATGCAGACATCATTACAATGACCTGAAATGGTGCAAGTCAGAACAACTCAAAGTGGCTGGATGAGTTTCAGACTGCTAACATCCCACCATTGTGCAAGTATGCAGATAAAGATATTTTAACTGATATAGACAGCTGTGGCTAGCCAAGACTTGCATGCATAATGTTTTTCTCTTTTTCTCTTCTTATTTATTTTTCAGCTGCTCCGGAGATTTCAATAAACAGGGCTGGCCATGCTGAATGCTTAGAAAGACTCAGAGAAGCATGAGGTATGTATACAGCACAAATTAATGTTAATTTATTAAAATTATTGCTTTTTCATATATTAGGAATGCATATCTTATCTATAAAAGCAAACATGCATGCTTTATTCTGATCTTGAGGTAATTGTAGGAGTCAAGTATAATAGTGTATTCAGATGTTGTGGATTCAAATCCCACGAGTAACAAATACATACTAATAAAATATTAATTTCAACAAAATTCACATAAATGCCATGTTGTTAACTTAATCTGAATTATTTTTAAAAGCATTATGTGCCATATATGCATATTGCAAGGATTATTTGGAAACATTTTCAGTCCTGTTTTGGCTTTTTAAAAAGTATAGTTAATGTGAAAGTAAAAAAAAATATTTTTATTGTACTATATTATTGTATATGACATAGTGTTTCTAATTAGCTTTTTTCTTTTTTTCTCTTACCCACCCCTTATTTCTCCTTTTTACTTTTATAGTATGATCACACCATTCTGATGTCATAATTTGCTGACAAACAACAAAATGATTTCCAGCACAGGGAGGTAGACTAGCCACTGTGGCTCAGCCTGGCATCCATCCAGTGGCTACCACACTGATGTCCAGCACATCTGGGATGCAATCTGGCAGTACTGTCTCTACAAACCTTCACTAGCTGGGTCTTCAACATCAGGTAGCATTACCCCGCCAACTGATACCATGGTACCTTCAGATGCATTTTTTTAGGTGAGAATTTTGTCACCTGCCAGGAGCTGCCAGGCATGGTGCATGATGTCTTAAAAATAGCACTGGTGTACTCCTCAGCCACCTGGAGAAGTTGCTTGTAGGAATGCAGAGAAAATCCAAACACCAAGCAATCTAACAGGAAGCTGAGGAAGGGGACAGTGATGACAGTTCTGAGGGGGAGGACTGGATTCTCACTGTCACCATGCTTGCAAGCATGTACATCTGACGTCTCCTCCCTTTCCAAAATGGTGTCCTCCAACTTTTTGTGTCCCTTACTATCCTTGCGTCTGTCTTACCTACCCTACTCACATGACCCTGACATTCCTATGTCTTTTCCCCAAAATTCTTCTCTTTTGGAAATAAAAAAAAAAAAAAAAAAAAAAATAATGGGCATCTGTCCCACAAAAAAATGTGTCCCATACATAGCCCTCCACTTTGCACATGTGTTCTCTATATACTCAATTCAGTCCAATTGGCTATACACCATGATTGTGTTGATGTCACCCATCTGTGTTGTAGTGGCAGACCAAATTCATCTAATTTTCTATCCATGTTCGTATTATACTCTTGAATAAGTGGATAACTATGGTTCTTTCCTTATTCCTCCTGAAAATTCCTATATTGCTTCTCCTTTGTTTTTGTCCCTGCTAGCACTGCATTTCACTGCTTTCCTACATACCACATTTTCACACCTTTAATCTGGTCAAAAAATAAAATCACACACCGTGCAAGTGGCAGAAAAGCCCATCACTTTTTGTCCTCTGCATTTGCATGGAGTTGGTATTGCACTCCAATGTAGAGTGACAGTTAAATGGTCTTCATGTGCTATGGCATCGACCGCACTAGTCCAGTTACATCCAAGCAATGCTGCTTAAACTTGCTGTGCTAAAGGAACCAAGAGTTAAATCAGAGTAAAGGCAAAACTTTGAAACATTTAATCAAGCAGTTACTTAGACTGAGACTGCTGAATATATGAAAAAGCAAACCCATATGTGTACTGTTGAACTAAATAACTTGACTACTGCTTATGTATATAAAGTACTTCACTATAACCACTGCTTCTTACATTTGCAGGAATTATTACATTTTCTTATGTAATCCCATCCTGAAAGCATGTGTAAAAAATAGATTAATCTGTATTTCAACACTGAGTCATCTGTGCTGTAAACATAAGTTCACTGCTCTTACACCTGCTGCCACAGGGAAAACAATCCAGCAGTTATAGTTCTTACACTCAGTACTGTCCAAACAGATGATAGCTGCACGCCCCCACTTCATGTGTTAGTGCGCAGAAAGGTAAACCAACAGACATATCATAATTTTGCCATTTCAGCAAAGAACTGCATTCAACAAAAATGTTCAGGTGGATAGACAAAACTAATAAAGCTCAAAATAAACCATGATATGAACCAATCAGCAAGGAACAATTTAAAAAAATGGCCATCCCAAAAATTGGCATCAAAAATATTATTTACCACTTTTGTCCACCAGATAATAGGCTTCATCAGAAAGCTCACCAAAAAGCACATACCATCATTTTATACACTCTTCCACCCAATAAAAACATTTTCCAATAATTCAATTAAATAAAAGAATCAACACTTACCGTCTATCATTTAAAAAACATTTAATGTTAATAGCTTCATTAAGCCCTGGAGGACAGTCAGCTTTTAATCAAAATTGCCATTTGATTTATTTTTGTTCAAGTCTGTTCTTAAAGTAACCCCCTCTAATATTTACTTGCATGCTATCTAAGACTTAGAACAAAATCTTTTTTAAACCCATACATTCTACCAAATGTTTATATAAGGCATTATTCACATAATTTTTCTTTAGGAATATAAATGTTCTTTTACTTGTTTTTGTAGAGCCCTTGTGGTCATCCTGATATAAAAAGTTGAACATTGTGTACAGATGCCAGGCTATATAACACCCTTAGACTAACAAGTAAAACATCTAGGACTCCCAATGTTTCTATCCATATGCATAAAACTACCATATTTACCTTCATGTATATAGTGACAAACAGAACAAACTTAAAATGTATAAGTCCTTTTAGTTTTATTAGTGCTGTGAATGGTTAGGCGATATTTATCATGTTGTAGTAAATTCTTAATACTCACATTTTTTCTTATAAACAAACTTCAGTTCTGTTCCTACCACCTCATATATTTTCCTATTGCCCTTAATTATATTCCAGTTATTTTTGATAATCCCTCTGATACATTAAATATCTAGAGACATATCAAGGGCACAAGTAGAATAGATTTTGTTTTCATTATTCCAATCACTGTTGCCAGTGGATTTAATCAAGGGCTTGGGCAAAATAGGGGGAAATTGTTCTTCAATTTTTCTCAAAATCTCTTCAGAACTTTTGTTTAAAAAATCCATGTCATACCACTTATGCTCAAAAATGCCTCTAATAAACCTAATTACATTCAGAAAATCACTTTCTTTTGAGGTCAGCCAAGAAGCCCTTATAAACTGGCCCCTAGGGATATTTCAATTCATAAAGGAGGGATGATGGCTTTTAAAATGTAACAGTTAGAAAATCTCTTTTATCTATGTACCCTGCTTTCAAAAAGTTTTTCTTTAATATCCCAAGACAAGGTTATATCTAAAAAGTCGACTGTAAACCACCTATGGAAAAATCCCCCCAAAAATCCAAGCTAATATTTAATTCACATACTATTTTATTACTTTTGTCTGTGCATCCCTCCACAAACCTCTTGTAAAAAATCATACTAGAAAAGGAAGGGATGCTTGGTAATATATCCATTTCCCAGCATCCCAAAACTAAGTTGGTAAAGGCTGGTGCAACAGTTGACCCCATAGCAATACCTTTTTGTTGTTTAAAATATTTAATATTAAACACAAAAAAAAATTCTAGAATTATTTCCATCAATGTGCAATACAAATGAATGTCGTGATTTGTATATTGGGTGTGTTCTGTAAGATATAGCTGAAAATATTCCAGTCCAATATCTTGAAGGGTATTTGTAAACAATGAAGCTATATCTACTGTAACCATAATATAACTATTAGATGTATATTGAAATTGTTTTTTAAAACACAAATACGTTCGAAAAAAACACCCCCTCAGAGGATACAAACAACTATCCTGAACAGTACACCAGTGCAGTATACAAGCACCTGTACAACTGTATGGACTCAGCCATAACCAACAGAACTAAAACCTGCTCCTCTAGGAAACACAAACCTGTCTGGTGGACATCATCTATCAAAAGGCTTTACAACAAAAGGAAGAAATTGTTGTCCAAGAGTAAAAGGGAACAAATTCCAAATTGGAGAAACTCCCTCCTCAACCTCAACAAGCAAATTATATCACTAGTGAAAACCTCCAAAGCCATTTATGAATTGAAACTAGCCTCCAAAACAAAGGGAAACCACAAAGCCTTTTTCAGTTACATCAGGAACCTACATGGCAAAGCCCAGGTTTGTTCTGAATTAGTACTTAACGGTACAATTTACACTGATCCTGTTGACTTAGCCAACCTGCCAGCAGATAGGTTCAGTGCAAATTTCACCCCCTAACCCCCCACAAAGGCCCATTTGACATCCCCAGTACTTGTGCCACAACTCACATCTCAGTAGATCAAGTGTTAACAGCCCCATCCAAGGTAAAGAACACAGCTTTCATGGGACCTGATAGTATCCCAGGCTGTATTCTGCACCATCTCCAGCAAGAACTAGCTTCACCATTCAGCACCCTATTCAACCACAGCCTAAGTACAGGCTTCATTCCAGCAGAGTGGAGAACTGTCCCTGCCATCCCCTTGCACAAAGGTGGTGCCACTACCGACCCTGGAAACTATCGCCCCATTAGCTTGACAAGTCTGATCTGTAAAGCCATAGAGCATATTATTATGGATCTCATAAACAAGGATGTAGACAATCTCAAAGCATTTGACCCCACCCAATTCGGATTCATCAAGGGCAGATCTTGCCCGTTGAATCTGGTTGACATCTTTGAGACTGTCGTCAAGGCTCTGGATGAGGGAAAGTCAGTACATACAGCTTACCTTGACTTGGCCAAGGCCTTTGACACAATCCCCTAATTGGGCATCATTGATAAGCTAACACAACTTGGCATAAATCCCTATCTCATTAGGTGGGTGACCAACTGGCTCATCGATAGGACCCACAAGGTCAAAATAGGCACCTCTACCTCAGACAGCAGACCTGTTTACTTGTGATGTTCCCCATGAATCTGTCTTGGGACCCCTACTGTTTGACATCTACTTCACAGAGGCCCAGGCAAAGACAAAAGACCTGTGGCTGACCAAGTTTGCAGATGACTGTAAGTTGGGTGCTGTCATTGACTTCCCAAATGACGTTAACATAATGCAAGAGGGTCTCACAGCAAGAAATGACTGGTGTCTAAGTCATGGCCTTATGTTAAAAGCAAAAAAATGTATTATCATACCATTCAGCAAAAACACAGCCGCCTACTGATTGTCACATCAATGGCAACTCCCTAAGCAAACAACCTGTGGTGAGAGACATGGGTACTCAGGTTGACAACAATCTCACATTCGACCATCATCTAGCAGCAGTAGTCAGAAAAGCCTTTTACTTGGTTCATCTCATAAGTAAAGGGACTGCACCCAGGAAAAAGGAGGTTATTACCTCTCTGTACTCCTCCTTCTTTAGGCAAGTAATTGAGTATAATGCCCCATTTGGTATTTACCTCTCCAAACACCAGCACCAACTGGAAAGGCCACACAAATACCTCACAAAGAGAATACATGGCCTCCAACACCTGTCCTATGCAGACAGGCTCATATTTCTATCACTCTACTTAGTATCATACAGATTGCTCAGAGGTGATGTGTGTCTTGCCTGCAAGGCAATATCGGACCTTGCCATACTAGAGATGCTCCATATCTATAAGTCTATAGCCTCATGCATTACCTGCTTGAAAGGCCTAAATCTAATATGCGACATCAGCAAAACCTGCTGGAGACAAATTTGTCTACCAGAATTTACCCCGTCTCTGGAATAGACTTCCCATACATGTCAAACAGATTATCTCCCTGACCCTCTTCAAGCGCAATCTTGATGAGTGAATGGGAAACCACAAATTTGTCCCAGGGGTTCTATCTGTGTCCCTCATTGACAGAGGTGACAGGTGCTGACTGAGGTTCATTTTTTGGGGATAAACTCTTGGCTAGGCTTGTAAGGGCCCCGGAGTCATTAGTCTACTAACCTCCTATGATCCTATTATCCTGTGATCCTAAAAAATCCTGCAAGTCTTCTATATAAGATCTCATCTTTTGAACTAAAGTGTTTAAAATGAAGTCCAAATAAACAGAAATCCATATTGTAACATTATTGGGAGCTGACACAATAGGCCTAAAAGGGGCATTGTTATCGTCCTTGTGTATCTTTGGGATACCAGATAATGCCCCAACTTCTGAGTATTCATTGGACAATTAATTATAGATCTTAAAATCTATTGTCCCACCCATGAATACTTACAAATAACCAGCAATAGAACTATAACACTTCTTGATATCATTAAACGTAACTTCTGTATAATCTCCTGGTTTATTTAATAAAGCTTCCATGACTTTAAAATGTTGTGCCATTATAACAAGCCGGCCCTCCTTGTCTGCTTTCATGAACCTCAAGTTTTATGCTACATTCTAATACCTTCAAAGCTTCTTTTTCCTTAAGTACTCTAACTCACATACATATTTTTAACTTTTTAACCCAATAATTTCCTAATATTATTTTCACAGCTCTATTCAAACAATTTAAAATTGTTATGCAGTGTAGGAGTACAAACAGATGGTTTGTTAAATAATTCAGCTTTGACTCCACTCAAATTATGCAGTAAGTAATTTTAGATTAATTTACAAACATACATTTTTAAATTAATTGAACTACTAGTCAAATCAGATCTGTAAGTTGCTACAAAGCTGAGTCCTAATTTCAAAACATTCATTTGAACACTGCTCAAAGTTACATCAGATAAATTAAAAACTTTAAGCAAAAAGTCCAAGTGTAGTAATTTGCCAACTTGCTAGTATTGTCCAAAACCAGTAGTCCTTCATCACCCTCACAGTTATCAAAAACTGTGGAGGAATGTCCAATAGTTAATTGTTCTTTCTCCATTGACTCCATCCTCTCCCCTTAGACTGACCCAGCAGGTACCTCAAACGACCTTGATCTGGAAAGTTTTTTGAAGAATCAACAAAAACATTTACAGGTTCCAAGGTGCTAAAAGTCTCTGTTGGTACATAAGGCAACTCAACAATTTCACTTCCCGGGAGTTCATTAGATACTTTGTTCCACCTCGGACTACCATGAAAGTCACTAGGTGCAGTGAAAGTACAGGGTAGATTCCTTCCCTCCTTGGTCCCCTTAGAATTTAAAGGCACATCTTTACTACTAGAACCTGCAATAAAATTGGAACCTACTCCAGTCCTTTCACCATTAAAATAATTAAACATGCAAACCTTATTCAGCTTATTTTCCCAAAAGATCAGCTCATCTGTGTGCTCTCTAAGGCTAAAACATGGCAACAGTGCATCCCAGGTTGCCTTTTTCAGTAACTTAAAACCTGACCTAGCAGACAGAGTTGGTTCCCTACCTAAACACAGCCTCCAGACAGGCTATGTTCAGGCAGAAGGGTGTACAGCAAAAGTTATCCATCTGAACAAGGGGGACCGTCACCTGACCAAGTAAATTATAGACCCATAATCCTGATTCACCTCATCTGTAGGTCAATCAGAAGAATCATCATGGACCTTATCAAAAAGGACATAGGTACTCTCTTGACTGTGTACTCAACCCATTTTGGATTCATTAAGGTTACATCATGTCTATTAAATCTGTTTGACATCTTCAAGAAGGTCAGCAATGGCAATGATCAAGGCAAGACTGTACATCTCACCTAACTAGACCTGGCCAAGGCATTTGACACAAATCCACCCACAAGTATCACAGAAAAACTGTCTCAACTGGGCATAAACACCTAGATTTACAGGTGGTTAGCCAAATAGATCACCAACAGGACACTTACTGTTGAAGTGAGTGAATTCACCTTTAGCAAGAAGCTAGTGACAAGGGACGTACCACAGGGTTCTGTACTAGGCCCTTTCCTGTTCATTATTTATTTTTCAGAAGACAAGACAGACTTAGACAGCCTTTGTCTTACCAACTGTCTGGATGACTGCAAAATATGAACAACCATTGAATCCATGAACTCTATTGATATACTGCAGAATGTATTAATGCACAACAATGGTTAGTGCCGGATCCTTCCAAACATACTAATTGAACACAAAAGCATAATTAATCCCTTTTGGAGAGCAAATCAGCATCACCACCAACTCCCTTTTCCCCATTTTTTATATGGGGTCAGGGTGTTGTGTTAATTGCCACCATCTCTATCGATTCAATGCCACACTCCTGTCTTGGCTGGATACACTTGTTTTCTTTTACTTTCTTCCTGTCTGTCCCACATCTTTATTCATCATATTGTCTATTGCTTTTCTGCACATGTGCCTGAACCACTGTAATCTGTTCTCTTTGATCATTTCTGCAATTGGAGATACTTTGGCTTCTGCTCTTATGTCCTCATTTCTTCATCTGTCCCTCAGTGTGCATCTAATCACCCTTCTCAGGCACTTAATTTCCATCATCTCTAGATTCCTCATCTGTTCTGCCTTTACTGCCCAGTTTCTGTTCCATACAGTAGTACTGGCCATGCCACCATTTTGTACACCATACATTTCAGCTTCTTTAGCATTCTTCTGTCATACACTACCCTGACACTCTATGCCAGTTAGCTACAGCCCTCCTGATTCTAGCTTTCACCTCTTCATTCAGCCTTCACTTCTCCTCAACCACCCCTCCTAGACAATTGAAGCTATCAACCTTTTCCACTATCTTTCAGTCTATCTTAATTTTCATCTACTTCTAATTTTCCCCAGTTTACTGCCATTACCAGTGTCTTATCTTTACTTTGTTTCATCCCATGTACCTTCAGTTTTGCATTCCATTCCCCTATCCTTTGCTGCAGTTCTATGTCACAGTCTGCCTGTAATGCCACATCATCTGCATACAGCAGCTTTGTTGATCTGCCCCCTCCAACCTGTTTGCTAATGAACAGCAGTCGGCTCAAAGCTAAATCCTGGTGCACACCCACTCCCAATGGGATCCCCTCTGTGAGACCGAATCTGTTTGAACATGAGTTATTGGGTCTTTGTACATAGCCTCCACTAATTCTGCCAATGTTTCTTAGACTTTAAACCACCACAGTACTGCAAAAATCAGCTTTCCTGGGAATAAGGCTCTTGCCACCCCCCTAGTGCCTTTTTTAGGCAAGGCTCAAATTCTAAACCTACCACCCTAGAAAACAAAAATGGGAAGAAACTGAGGGTAATGCTGCTCAATGCCAGAAGTCTAAATCTCAAAATGCACACACTCGAGGCCCTTCTCAGTATGGAGAACATCGATGTCTGTGCTGTAACTGAAACCTGGTTCAAGGCTCCTGAGAGCACCCCGGCACTATTAGGTTTTACCTCATATCATGCGTTCTGGCCCCAAAACCCGGACCACAAAACAAAAGGAGGGGGTGTATCCATATTCATAAAGGATACCCACACCTCCAGGTTGGTGGCAACGCACGAAGCTTCGGAAACCATCCAGGTGCAACTAACCATAGGCAAAACTGCTCTACAAATTCTAGCATGCTACAGGCCACCCTCTCAAACTCAGGAACCCCACACAGCCTTCCTGAAGACACTGGAGGATATAAATGTATCTCCAAACACCATCATATTGGGTGACTTCAACTACGCGAATATAGACTGGGAACATTACTCAAGACCTAACTTTCTAGCCCAACGGTTCCTGGAGTTCATAAATTCAAATGCTATGGAACAGCTAATCACTGTTCCCACGAGAGGAGAAAATATACTAGATCTCATTATCACAAACATGGGGACAAAATGCTCCACACTGGAAGTATATCCCTCATTGGTGAGATCTGATCATAAACTAATATCACTGGAAATCCACATCCCACCCCCACCCCAAACAAAAAAGACCACAGTGAAGAACTTCTCTAAAGCAAACTTCACACTACTCAAGACTGGTGTGGTATCCTTCAAGGCCCCTGAGCCAGTGGAAACCACAACCCAAGCTGCAGAAGCCCTTACAAATGCCTTCTATGAACACCTCCAGGACTGCATGGATCAGGCAATCCCAAATAAAACCAAGACTCTTTCCACAAAGGGCAAACGTCCAGTCTGGTGGACCCCAGCCATTAACAAACTTTACAATAAGAGGAGAAAGTTATCACATGATAGAACAAAATCCATAAAAGGGAAGTCACCCCTGATCATTATTAGTAAAAAAATACGAGCCCTCATAAAATCAACTAAGGCCAATTTTGAGAGAAAAATTGCCATGGATTCAAAGGATAATCATAAGGCCTTTTTCAGCTATGTTAGGAACCTGGGTGGAAACTCCCAGATATGCTCAGAATTAGTCCAAAATGATACAAAAATCACTGAACCCACAGACATTGCCAACATACTGGCAGACAGGTTCAGTGCAAACTTCACCCCCAAAGGAGAGATAACTATCCCAGCGGAGTGTAGCCTCCCAGACATCTCAAATGCGCAGGTGAAAGCTGCTCTCTCTAAAGCTAAAAACACAGCATCAATAGGACCGGATGGTGTCCCCGGCTGTGTGCTACACGAGCTAAATGAGGAATTAAACCCGCACATAAGGCAGCTGTTTAATCTCAGCCTTACCACAGGATACGTGCCCAAGGAGTGGTGTACGGCAACTGTGGTCCCACTCCACAAAGGTGGTGCCTCTACAGACCCTGGTAATTACCGCGCCATAAGCTTAACAAGTCTAGTCTGCAAAGCTATGGAGAGGATCATAATGGAGCTCATAAACAAAGATATAGGGGACTTGCAGACATTGGACCCGACCCAGTTTGGCTTCGTCAAGGGCAGTTCATGCCTTTTGAACTTGGTCGACTTCTTCGAAACAGTCACCAAGGCCACTGATGAGGGAAAGGCAGTCCATACAGCCTACCTTGACCTTGCAAAGGCTTTCAACACAATACCCCACTCGGGTATTGTAGAAAAACTTACCAGCTTAAATGTAAACCCATATGTCACAAGATGGGTTGCAAACTGGCTTAAGGACAGAACCCACAGGGTTAGAGTTGCTGGCGCTATGTCAGACTCCAAGCCGGTCACAAGTGGTGTCCCACAGGGCTCGGTCCTTGGCCCCGTATTGTTCGGCATCTACTTCTCAGAAGTACAGGCCAACATGGGAGGACTTTGGCTGACAAAGTTTGCAGACGACTGCAAACTGGGCGCCATAGTGGAAAGTGCATCGGACACGGATATCCTTTAGAAGGGACTCACGGAAACAGATAGCTGGTGCCAGAGCCATGGCCTGAAGTTAAACGCCAAAAAATGTATAGTCATACCCTTCGGGAAAAACAAGGTAACCCCAAGCTACCATATAGGTGGCAATCCACTATGCACAGAAGATGTTATCAGGGACCTGGGGACCCAGGTTGACAGTGGCCTTTCTTTTGACACTCACGTTGCTAAAGTGGTTAGAAAGACCTTCTACATTGCCCACCTGATCATGAAGGAATTCACATCCAGATCTAGTGAGGTCATTGTTCCCCTGTACTCTTCACTTATCAGACCAATGATCGAGTACAATGCCCCATTCGGGATGTATCTCACCCGACATCTGCAGCAATTGGAGAGACCCCAAAAGTTCCTCACCAAAAGTATTTATTTATTTATTTATTTTACATTTGTTAACCGGGCTGGTCCAACTGGATACATGTCCATTTTCAGTGGAGGCCCGAGGAGAAAAGCTCCACTATCTAATACATGATAATTAACAGTATATTATCAAAATACATACACATATTTCACCCATGACTGACAGTATGATACAGAATATTAGGAATTGGCATTGAGAAAAAGTACACAGTGAAAGGATGTACAAGCATAGACAATACTTGGGACATTAGAATGAGATAGAAAGAGGAAGGTAAAAGGGATAGTACTGTAAATAGAGTAAGAGACTGGATAGGGTAAATATTGCAAAAAGTAGGATATTAAAAGTAGGCCAAAGTAAAGTAGATTAGGGAAAAGTTAGAAGATAAAGAGGGTTTGTATTAGTAATATAGGTAATACTAAAAGCATAAAGCTGGAAGAAAGAAAGATATATGTGTAGGAGATGGCAGCCAGGGTGATCAGCTTGGGTAGTCACAGGAACAAAGCCAGTGGTTGCTTAGGTGGTGTTTTAGATTAGTTTTAAATATAGAGACAGAGGTTTGGTATGTCAGGTTTGGAGGAAGTAGGTTCCATTTTTTACCAATTGAGTTGGAGAACATAGATTCTCCTGCAGAATTCCTTGATTGAGAGGTTTGAATTAGAATTTTGTTAGAAGAGCGAAGGTTTTTTAGGTTGTTATAGGGCTTTATAAGGCTGGAGAGCATAGGAGTGTTGCCAGGGTGGTGAAGGGCTTTCTGGGCTATAGAGAGCTGATAGTATAGAATAAGGTGAGGTAGCTCTAGCCATCCAAGGTGGCAGAGGTTTTTGCAGTGGTGTGTTTTATATGGGGAGGATGTGGCAAATCTGGCAATGTTATTATAGGCTGATGCAAGTTTATTGATGTTATATTTGGATAGGTTTGTATATATAGGAGAAGCATAAAGTAGTGTAGAGATGAGATGCGTTCTGGCTATGGTAGTTCTTGCTTCAGAAGTGAGGAAGGATTTGATTCTATACAGTGAACCTAGTTTTCTATTAGTTGTTTTTATGGTTGAGTTGATATGCGAGTCAAATTTAAGTTGGTTGTCAATAGTTATGCCTAGGAGTTTGGTCGTTTCGTCTGGGGAGATAAGGGTACCATTGTTTGATGTAAGAGAGAAGTTAATAGGGGGGGATTGGTGTGTAGGTTTGAAGAGAAGCAATTTAGTTTTTTTAGGGTTTAGAAGTAAACAGTGATTAGAGAACCATTGCTCTATGGTAGAAAAAGTTTTTTGGGTAAGGAGGTGTAAGTCATCCTGGTTGGAGGCAGAACAAATGATGGTAGTATCGTCAGCGTATTGAATACAAGTAGATAGGGGTGACAAGGTGTAGGTCATTGATAAAGATGGAAAATAGGAGGGGTCCTAGGATGGAGCCCTGGGGAACCCCTAGGGAGGATGGCAGGAGTTCTGAAAGATTATTGTTCCATAGCACTGCTTGTTTCCTATTGTGAAGGTAGGAAGTAAACCAGTTAAGTGCAATACTATCGAGAGAAATGGATGTAAGGCGGTGCAGTAGTAGTTGATGGTTCACCATGTCGAAAGCCTTAGATAGGTCTACAAAGAAGGCTGATGATGGAAGATTATTGTTTCGGTTGTGATTAATGGATTCAATAAAGGATAGTAGGGCTGTGGTGGTACTATGGTAGGGATGAAATCCATGTTGACAGTTAGCTAGCAGATTATTTTGAAGGAGGTGATTGAGTAATTGTTTATGTATACATTTCTCCATTATTTTGCAATGGGAGAAAGAAGCGCAATAGGACGGTAGTTTGAGTATTCCAAGGAATCCCCACCTTTGAAGAGTGGGATGATGTGGGAGATTTTCCAGAGTGAAGGTATGGTACTTTCTTTTATGGTTCTGTTAATTAGTAAAGAGATTGGATATGCAACTGCTTTAGCTCCTAGCTGGAGATATTCTGCTGGGATTTTGTCGGCTGAGGGAGTGGAAGGTTTAAGTTTTTGAAGCAGGTATAGTATATATGATGTGGGTATAGGTTTGAGATGAAATGGTGGTGGGGTACAGTTAGAGGTGTCTAGTAAAGAAGGGTCAGGGTTTTGCTGGTTGGCTAGATTGAGTATAGTTGAGGTGAAGAAGTTATTAAAGGCATTAGCAGTGTTTAAGGGCGAGTCAGGGTGGGAGCCTATTGGGCTAGGAGTTTCTATTTTGCCAGGGGATAGTAGTGAGTTTATTGTATTCCAGAATTTCTTTGGTTGGTGTTGGGAGGAATTTTGTAGCTTGATGTAAAAATCCTTTTTATCTTGTAGGATGGCTAGTTTAGTCAGGTTTCTTTTTTGTTTATAGTTATGGTGGTCAAGTGAGTTTCTTGTTGTTCGCCATTTAGTCCAGGCTTTGTTTCTACTAATCATAAGTTGTTTAGTGTTTGTTGAAAGCCATTTTGCAGTTCTAGATTTCATGCGTATAGAGCATGGGGCATGATGATCAAGAATGGAAAGGAAGGTATGGTTAAAGTGGTTAACAGCGTCTTCTAATGGCAGGGTTTGCAAAGGAGACCAGTTGACTAGGTTAAGTTCATTTTGAAACTGATGGGGATCGAAGACTTTTTTGTTACGACAAAAACGGATGAGAGGTGGTTTGGTTAGATTAGTTTTGTGTCTAATTATGTATGTTAGTGAGTGGTCACTAAGGTCATCTGGTAGCGTTCCTGTAGTGTATATTTGGTGGGGATTGTTTATTAGGATCCAGTCTAGTATGGTTTCTTTATTGTTGGTTTTATTTGTTCTAGTTGTAGATTTTATGGTTTGATGGAAACCATATAGGTTGATGTGGGTAGATGGATACACTTGTTTACATGTGTTCCAATCAATGTTAAAGTCGCCTAATAGTATAGTTTCTTGAGGGAGAGTTGTTGAGAAGTAGTTCAGAAGGCTTTCTAATACTGGAGGATTGTTGCCTGGGGGAAGGTAAGCGCAGATAATATTTATTGTTTTATGTGGATTAAGGGATAGTTTGGCTATTATAATGTCTATGTTAGTGTAATTTGGAGGGTATAGTTTGTTTTACATACTTCTAGTCCAGTTTTGTATATAATGGCTACTCCCTCCTTTTTCCTAGTGCGGTCTTGTCTAAGGATGTTATAGCCTGGAGGAATAATTTCATTGTCTTTTATAGTGGATTTAAGCCAGGTTTCAGAAAGGCAGAGGATGTCATATTTATGGACTTCTAGTAGGGCGTGGAGGTTTGGGATTTTGTTACAAATGCTGCGGATATTGAGATGAGCTATAGAGAGTGATTTTGAATTAGGGTTCTGTAGAGAAGTCTTAGATTTTGTCTGTTGGGAATTAATGGGAGTAGTGAGGGTTGCAGGGCCTGGATTAGGGTGTATGTCACCATCTGTTAATGAAGAACTTAGTTTGGGTGAAAGATCATAGAAGTTGATGTGCTTAGAGAGTAAGAGAATTAGATATTTAATATGAGAGAGACGGTGGTATTTTGGTTCCAGATAGGAGTTGTAGTATGTGGCACAGAGATATATAGTGTGTGTATTTGGGTGGATAGTTTGTGTGTGTTTGCTTGGAATGGTAAGTGTAGAGAAAAGAGGATGTTCATAGTAGGTTAAGATATAGGTGGTAGAGAGAGTAGTTAATATGGATAGTAGAAGGAATGGGTGGTGTATATGGGGCATGTTCAGTTAATGAATAGACTATGTTACTTTGAAGTATATTGTCAGAGGGGGTAGTGTGTGGAGGTAGGTGGAGATAGTAGTAATAGTGGGTGGGGACAGGAAGAGTCAGTGATTGGACTAGAATATGTTGGGTGTGGTTTAGTGGGGATAAATGTAGAGGTCCCAGGGGCGGGTAGGATTTGGGGGCAGGGAGGGGAGTTAGAGTGAGCCCACAGGGCGAACGGAGCGGGATGAGCTAAGGAGTAGAAGAGTGCTGAGAAAAACAATCAGCCAAGTGGTAGAAACAGGTATGTAAGACAGAGATAGTGTGAGAAGTGTGTAACAAAACAGGTGTTCAAAGGACAGTGTTTATAAGGAGGTAGGTAGGCTGGTGGAGAGAGGGAGTAAGTTTAGTGGAAGGGAGCTGAGTAGTAAGTAATATAGTAGTAAGGGAGCTATGTAGCAAGTAATAGGTCAAAAGCAGGTTTGTGGGGGGAGTTATTGTGAGAAGGACAGAGTATGGGAGTGAGGAGAGCAAGGGCTTAATGGAGTGAGAGGGAGAGATAGTGATAGAGATAAGTGTTCAAGATCACTAAAGGAAGGAGGGTATAGTTCATAAGATAGGGACTGGTGATGGCTGCTGGTAGTCTAGGACGGGTTGGAAGGCTAGGCACAGTAGCAAATTATTGGATAATAATAAGGTTTTACATACATAGGCAGTATTTACTTTATTTAGGCCGATGGACACCCTTAATGTCTGGTTGCAGCTAGTGGGCAGAGATCTGGATACAGTTCAACTCCGCCAGTAGGGCCAGGAGTCCTGTATTAATAGTTGCTTGGTCCCGATAGGAGGGGAAGCAGAAGTCTGGAGATAGAAGGAAGGAAAATAGAGTTACTAGAACCATTAAATAAGATATAAATTAAAAAGGAAAGATAAACATTCATTAATCGTAAAGAGGACTAAAGAAAGTTAAGCATTCATTAAGCATAAACAGAGGTAATTATACAGTTTCAAACAATATATAACACTCAGTACACAGCGTTTATGCAGTTAGCAGTGAGTTCAGATACATTAGCATTGTAACAGATGCCTACACAGATTCAACAGTGTTTGAGACTCTTAATGTGCTGAACGAGTACTAGTACAGCGTAACAGATATCAGTGGAGTTTAAACATTAATTCAAATTGCCTTCCCAGGTTCACGGCAGTGTGAATCGCACTACAAGTACTGAGTCAAAGCCAGTAGCTGAGTGTTCAGGAAGTCAGCGTACACTACTCAAAGTATTAGCTACAAATACAGAGTATTTAAAGAACAATTATGTAGGGAGTAAGTCCAGTCAAACGCTGTGGTATACGATCTATAAACTAGCAAAAAACAGTACTATATAGCTTACCAGGCCATTCATCAAGTAAAATATCCTAGGGCAGAGAGTAAACATTTGCCCAGAAGTGTGCATCAAAGTTAACGCTGTTAGCAGCGATGTTATGAATAAGCACACATTTAGCACTATAGGAGTTGCCTGAGCAGATTACACAGTAATTGAGACTCAGAAATCAATTTGCCCAGAAGTGCGCATAAAAGTTAACGCTGATATCAGCGATGTTATGAATAAGCACACATTTAGCACTATAGGAGTTGCCTGAGCAGATAAGACAGTATTTAAGACTCAGAAATGCGGTGGGCGAACGCTATGTACCACGTGACCAGATCTGAGTGTATACAAACGGGTATTCTATTGCCTACAACTTGATACATCAGTAGAAAACCCTCTAATTACACTGAGCGAACGCGGCTTGCATCGCTTACAGTCTATGGCGTAGTCTAGTCGCAGTAACAGTTGCCTAGATAGCTAAATATTGTAAAACAATTCAGGGACTATGTTATAAGCAAACGCTTCATGTAGAGATGCAACAGTTATAGAAATAATAATAATTTAACAACCAAACCAAAAATGCAGGGTAAACATGGCTAGAGCAGGGTATAGGCAATTAGCGCAAAAGCGCTCCTCACAGTAGTTAATGAAAATAATTGCACTTTACCAGATACCATAAATAAAAGCTGTCGCTAAAAATGGTTAAACTTTACAGATATCATAAATGGAAGCAGCCGCTAAACAGTAACAGTAAAATGGTTAAACTTTACCAGATATCATAAATGCAAGCAGCCGCTAAACAGTAACAAAGTAAGTGGAATATCAGGAAAAGAAACAACACTAAATGTGTGCGACGGCTCACCCTAGATGATCAGCCCGTTCAGATGGAGACGTGCAGCAGCCAGGCCAGTAGGGAGAATTAAAGATGGCGCCTAAGGGTGGGGAGTTATTTATAAGGTAGGATGGTAGTGATGGGAAAGATAAGAGGGAGGGGCTAAAGGTTCAGGTGAAAGGCGGGAAAGATAATGCAGGACGAAGAGTATCAAGATGGGGAGGGGAAGGGCAGAACAAGCAGGCGGAAGAGTTGGATAAGATCTAGAGTGGGAGTTAGAGGAGAGATATACAAGAGAGAATAGATGGGGTTAGGGTAAGAGCCGAAGGAGTAGAATAGTGCTGAGAAAAACAATCAGCCAAGTGGTAGAAACAGGTATGTAAGACAGAGATAGTGTGAGAAGTGTGTAACAAAACAGGTGTTCAAAGGACAGTGTTTATAAGGAGGTAGGTAGGCTGGTGGAGAGAGGGAGTAAGTTTAGTGGAAGGGAGCTGAGTAGTAAGTAATATAGTAGTAAGGAGCTATGTAGCAAGTAATAGGTCAAAAGCAGGTTTGTGGGGGGAGTTATTGTGAGAAGGACAGAGTATGGGAGTGAGGAGAGCAAGGGCTTAATGGAGTGAGAGGGAGAGATAGTGATAGAGATAAGTGTTCAAGATCACTAAAGGAAGGAGGGTATAGTTCATAAGATAGGGACTGGTGATGGCTGCTGGTAGTCTAGGACGGGTTGGAAGGCTAGGCGCAGTAGCAAATTATTGGATAATAATAAGGTTTTACATACATAGGCAGTATTTACTTTATTTAGGCCGATGGACACCCTTAATGTCTGGTTGCAGCTAGTGGGCAGAGATCTGGATACAGTTCAACTCCGCCAGTAGGGCCAGGAGTCCTATATTAATAGTTGCTTGGTCCCGATAGGAGGGGAAGCAGAAGTATAGGCAGTATTTACTTTATTTAGGCCGATGGACACCCTTAATGTCTGGTTGCAGCTAGTGGGCAGAGATCTGGATACAGTTCAACTCCGCCAGTAGGGCCAGGAGTCCTATATTAATAGTTGCTTGGTCCCGATAGGAGGGAGGCAGAAGTATAGGCAGTATTTACTTTATTTAGGCCGATGGACACCCTTAATGTCTGGTTGCAGCTAGTGGGCAGAGATCTGGATACAGTTCAACTCCGCCAGTAGGGCCAGGAGTCCTATATTAATAGTTGCTTGGTCCCGATAGGAGGAAGCAGAAGTATAGGCAGTATTTACTTTATTTAGGCCGATGGACACCCTTAATGTCTGGTTGCAGCTAGTGGGCAGAGATCTGGATACAGTTCAACTCTGCCAGTAGGGCCAGGAGTCCTATATTAATAGTTGCTTGGTCCCGATAGGAGGAAGCAGAAGTATAGGCAGTATTTACTTTATTTAGGCCGATGGACACCCTTAATGTCTGGTTGCAGCTAGTGGGCAGAGATCTGGATACAGTTCAACTCCGCCAGTAGGGCCAGGAGTCCTATATTAATAGTTGCTTGGTCCCGATAGGAGGGAAGCAGAAGTATAGGCAGTATTTACTTTATTTAGGCCGATGGACACCCTTAATGTCTGGTTGCAGCTAGTGGGCAGAGATCTGGATACAGTTCAACTCCGCCAGTAGGGCCAGGAGTCCTATATTAATAGTTGCTTGGTCCCGATAGGAGGGAAGCAGAAGTATAGGCAGTATTTACTTTATTTAGGCCGATGGACACCCTTAATGTCTGGTTGCAGCTAGTGGGCAGAGATCTGGATACAGTTCAACTCCGCCAGTAGGGCCAGGAGTCCTATATTAATAGTTGCTTGGTCCCGATAGGAGGGAAGCAGAAGTATAGGCAGCATTTACTTTATTTAGGCCGATGGACACCCTTAATGTCTGGTTGCAGCTAGTGGGCAGAGATCTGGATACAGTTCAACTCCGCCAGTAGGGCCAGGAGTCCTATATTAATAGTTGCTTGGTCCCGATAGGAGGGAAGCAGAAGTATAGGCAGTATTTACTTTATTTAGGCCGATGGACACCCTTAATGTCTGGTTGCAGCTAGTGGGCAGAGATCTGGATACAGTTCAACTCCGCCAGTAGGGCCAGGAGTCCTATATTAATAGTTGCTTGGTCCCGATAGGAGGGAAGCAGAAGTATAGGCAGTATTTACTTTATTTAGGCCGATGGACACCCTTAATGTCTGGTTGCAGCTAGTGGGCAGAGATCTGGATACAGTTCAACTCCGCCAGTAGGGCCAGGAGTCCTATATTAATAGTTGCTTGGTCCCGATAGGAGCGGAAGCAGAAGTATAGGCAGTATTTACTTTATTTAGGCCGATGGACACCCTTAATGTCTGGTTGCAGCTAGTGGGCAGAGATCTGGATACAGTTCAACTCCGCCAGTAGGGCCAGGAGTCCTATATTAATAGTTGCTTGGTCCCGATAGGAGGGAAGCAGAAGTATAGGCAGTATTTACTTTATTTAGGCCGATGGACACCCTTAATGTCTGGTTGCAGCTAGTGGGCAGAGATCTGGATACAGTTCAACTCCGCCAGTAGGGCCAGGAGTCCTATATTAATAGTTGCTTGGTCCCGATAGGAGGGAAGCAGAAGTATAGGCAGTATTTACTTTATTTAGGCCGATGGACACCCTTAATGTCTGGTTGCAGCTAGTGGGCAGAGATCTGGATACAGTTCAACTCCGCCAGTAGGGCCAGGAGTCCTATATTAATAGTTGCTTGGTCCCGATAGGAGGGAAGCAGAAGTATAGGCAGTATTTACTTTATTTAGGCCGATGGACACCCTTAATGTCTGGTTGCAGCTAGTGGGCAGAGATCTGGATACAGTTCAACTCCGCCAGTAGGGCCAGGAGTCCTATATTAATAGTTGCTTGGTCCCGATAGGAGGGAAGCAGAAGTATAGGCAGTATTTACTTTATTTAGGCCGATGGACACCCTTAATGTCTGGTTGCAGCTAGTGGGCAGAGATCTGGATACAGTTCAACTCCGCCAGTAGGGCCAGGAGTCCTATATTAATAGTTGCTTGGTCCCGATAGGAGGGAAGCAGAAGTATAGGCAGTATTTACTTTATTTAGGCCGATGGACACCCTTAATGTCTGGTTGCAGCTAGTGGGCAGAGATCTGGATACAGTTCAACTCTGCCAGTAGGGCCAGGAGTCCTATATTAATAGTTGCTTGGTCCCGATAGGAGGGGAAGCAGAAGTATAGGCAGTATTTACTTTATTTAGGCCGATGGACACCCTTAATGTCTGGTTGCAGCTAGTGGGCAGAGATCTGGATACAGTTCAACTCCGCCAGTAGGGCCAGGAGTCCTATATTAATAGTTGCTTGGTCCCGATAGGAGGGAAGCAGAAGTATAGGCAGTATTTACTTTATTTAGGCCGATGGACACCCTTAATGTCTGGTTGCAGCTAGTGGGCAGAGATCTGGATACAGTTCAACTCCGCCAGTAGGGCCAGGAGTCCTATATTAATAGTTGCTTGGTCCCGATAGGAGGGAAGCAGAAGTATAGGCAGTATTTACTTTATTTAGGCCGATGGACACCCTTAATGTCTGGTTGCAGCTAGTGGGCAGAGATCTGGATACAGTTCAACTCCGCCAGTAGGGCCAGGAGTCCTATATTAATAGTTGCTTGGTCCCGATAGGAGGGAAGCAGAAGTATAGGCAGTATTTACTTTATTTAGGCCGATGGACACCCTTAATGTCTGGTTGCAGCTAGTGGGCAGAGATCTGGATACAGTTCAACTCCGCCAGTAGGGCCAGGAGTCCTATATTAATAGTTGCTTGGTCCCGATAGGAGGGAAGCAGAAGTATAGGCAGTATTTACTTTATTTAGGCCGATGGACACCCTTAATGTCTGGTTGCAGCTAGTGGGCAGAGATCTGGATACAGTTCAACTCCGCCAGTAGGGCCAGGAGTCCTATATTAATAGTTGCTTGGTCCCGATAGGAGGGGAAGCAGAAGTATAGGCAGTATTTACTTTATTTAGACCGATGGACACCCTTAATGTCTGGTTGCAGCTAGTGGGCAGAGATCTGGATACAGTTCAACTCCGCCAGTAGGGCCAGGAGTCCTATATTAATAGTTGCTTGGTCCCGATAGGAGGGGAAGCAGAAGTATAGGCAGTATTTACTTTATTTAGGCCGATGGACACCCTTAATGTCTGGTTGCAGCCAGTGGGCAAAGATCTGGATACAGTTCAACTCCGCCAGTAGGGCCAGGAGTCCTATATTAATAGTTGCTTGGTCCCGATAGGAGGGGAAGCAGAAGTATAGGCAGTATTTACTTTATTTAGGCCGATGGACACCCATAATGTCTGGTTGCAGCTAGTGGGCAGAGATCTGGATACAGTTCAACTCCGCCAGTAGGGCCAGGAGTCCTATATTAATAGTTGCTTGGTCCCGATAGGAGGGGAAGCAGAAGTTTTATTTAGGCCGATGGACACCCTTAATGTCTGGTTGCAGCTAGTGGGCAGAGATCTGGATACAGTTCAACTCCGCCAGTAGGGCCAGGAGTCCTATATTAATAGTTGCTTGGTCCCGATAGGAGGGGAAGCAGAAGTATAGGCAGTATTTACTTTATTTAGGCCGATGGACACCCTTAATGTCTGGTTGCAGCTAGTGGGCAGAGATCTGGATACAGTTCAACTCCGCCAGTAGGGCCAGGAGTCCTATATTAATAGTTGCTTGGTCCCGATAGGAGGGGAAGCAGAAGTCCTAGATGATCAGCCCGTTCAGATGGAGACGTGCAGCAGCCAGGCCAGTAGGGAGAATTAAAAACAAAAGGATAAAGGGACTCCAAAATCTGTCATATGCTGCCAGATTGAAGAAACTCCAGCTCTATTCAGTCGCATACCGTCTGCTCAGAGGTGACATGTGCCTGACATACAAGGCCATGTCCAACCCAGAATTAATGGACATACTTCACCTCAAAAAATCCAAATCCACCAAAACCACTAGAGCAAGTAACTTAAACCTTAGCACGGATATAAATAGGACGTGCTGGAGGGATAGATTTATCACTCAGAGACTCCCTATGCTGTGGAATAAAATCCCAGTTCATGTGAGGCAGAGCACCTCGCTGGCTCTGTTCAAGAGAAATCTTGACCTGTGGATGTGAGATCATAGGTTTACTCCGGGAATCATCTCTGTGTCACTGCTGGACAGAGGCACAACAAACTAATGGGCACAGTATTTTTTTCATATAAGGGGTGGCGTAAGCCACAAAACTCTGGGCTAGGCTTATAAAAGCCTTAGGGCAGATAGCCTAGTATAAACCTATGAACCTATGAATCTATGAACTTGTCATATATTTTCTCCAAGATTAGGAATGCCTAGTTGGACTAGTTCCTCATCTCTAACTTTTTCTCAACTATCTGTCTCACTGCAGACATCAGGTCAGTTGTCCTGCATCCTGATCTGAATTTGAACTGCTCATCTCCCATCTTACTTTCTACCGCTCTGCATATCCAGTTATCAATCACCATCTCCAGAACTTTCATGCGATGTGACAGGAGTTTGATTCCTCTGTACTGCCTGTCCCTTTTGTTCATGAATTGGACACTGTCATGAGTTTGCTTATTAGGATACTTCTTCTCTTCACACCATTTCCCACAGGAGCCATTTTCCTCATCTCACTCAGTATCTTTATCACATCTGCTGTGACCTCATCTGAGCCTGCTGCTTTCCCTGACTTCATTTTTCTTAGTGCTATTCTTACTTCTTCTAGGGTGGGTTTTTCTTCTTCTCTCATTGTAGGCTGTGTCTGGGGCAGTACAGCTTCTGTTGGATTTTCTTCATTCAGAAGCTTCTGGAAGTACTGCTTCCTTTTATGTCCTGAGGAGTGGTGAGCAGATGGTTGCTGGCATCATTTGACTATCATCTTTTTTCATCTGGCTTTGTCTTGCAACCTTGTGCCAACCACTGAGTCACTTTTCATAAGGTGGTAGAATGACTCTGATGCTTTTTCATTGCAATTGCAACTCCTTTCTGCTCAGCTTCTTTGTTAGCCAACTAGTATTACTTCCTAGCCTGGTCTGACTTTTCTATCTCCCACTTTCATGGACTTCTTCATTCTACTACCAACTTTCCTTATGTACCTTATTTCCATACTTAGCTCAGCCACATATCCGCTTTGTATTCCTCACACATGCTGTTTTGATGTGCTGCCTTCTTTATCTCCACCTATTTCCTCTACTTCTTGGGGTGCTAGAGTCCTGACAAATTTATTGAACTGTTGTACTTTCTCTCCAGTCAACTTCCACGTCTTAGCCTTCTCTGACCATTGCATGCAGCTGATTGTGGAAACCAGCTGTGGACCAACTACAGGTGACTTTGCAATCTCTGATTCTACCCCAATATCCTTTCTTTACTAGGAGAAAGTATACCTGAGACGTATCTTGCATATGATCTTGTGACTGTCTCTCTTTCTAATACATGTGTCGGCTACTATCAAGCCATTTGCCAGACAGAAGTCTAGGACAACATCTCCTTCTTTATTTCTATTGCCCCATCCATGTGGATCCAGGCTGCCCTCATATCCAGTTCTGTCTACATTTATGTCACACATTATCTACATCTATTCATGTTGCCCTTCTTTATCTAGTAGGTCCTGCAACTGCTGTAAGAATGCACTCTTTTCTTCACTATCACAACTCTGCTGTGGGGCATATTATGAATACTGTTCTATGACTCAGTCACTAATTCTGATGACTCCCTTCACTGCCTTTTGAAGCCTGTCTCTTACCAAAATTCTCACACTATTTATAGCCTGTCATCTTGAGTACACTGTCTTTCCATGCTGTCACTTGGATACAAAGGATGTCTCACCTCCTCCATACCATTATGTAATCCACTCCCAAGCTGTGTCCTGTCAGTGAACACTTATCAAGGGTATCAGAACTTGTCAGAGATTTGGGATGCATGGCTAGACTTATAAAGGCCTTTGTGGATGTTAGCCTAGTAAATGCCTATGAACCTATAAACAACTCCTGTATTACAGTATGCCAAAAACATGTTGAAGTGTACATTGCACTTAGTACACTTTTTTACAATGTGCTACTACTGCATTCACTGCATTAATTTTATCCCTAGTGATCACTGTGGCTGTCTGTGCAAATGTGTAGAGCAAGCTTGCCTGCAGGTACATTTGTCTGCGTGTACTATATGCATTCGTGCTGCTTTTCATGGTTTCCTAACTGGCAACACTGTTGCTGGCCAGAAAACCTTGCTTATATTCATGTAAGTGCTATGTATGGCATGTATATGAGATTAGCACTGCTGCTCATTGTGCAAACATGTAAACTCTGTGTAAGCTTCATGTGAAGGCTACATTGAGTTTATTAAATCTACAGCACAGCCTTTAATGGATAGCTTTCTCTCAAGTGTGCACTTGTAAAAACAGCACTTGTAGCATTTTTATCATTCCCACTATCTACAAATCATTGGTAACAGAAAATAAGCTTCTCTTAGTAATAATTGTGTTTTTTTTTAATTTTTTTATTGTTTTGTTCTGGGTCAAATAATTTATAGAAACTTGAAAATGTCCCACTGCATGAATTAGTAATCAGTGCTAATGATAACCCCATCATTGCGTCACTAAAAACCTTTTCTCTAACAGTACCACTGATTAGACAATACTTGATCTGTGTTTTGTAGCTGTTGTTTACTGATCACGGAATTGTCAGCGTTTTGAGATTTTCTCATTTCTATTTCTCACATTGATATATTTTACCAAAGACATATAAAAAGAAACTATAATTATTAATAATACTACTTACAAAATCCTGGAGAATTGCTCCTCAGCCACCTATTCCTTATGTAATGAGAAACCTCTCAATTATGTGAGATTCAAAGAAGATACAAAATGGTGTGCCCACTGATTCCCATAGTGTAATGTATGGAACACCAGCAATGTACAAAACTACAGCAAAAACTGCCATAGCTGTAATGATCACCTTCTACTCCTAGTAGGTTTTCAGCATACAATGATCAAATTAATGAACATCATCAAAACCACTAGATTAAAGGATTAAAATTTTACTTGTGGTATAAATAAAACATATTGGTGAGATAGGTATGTGTCTCAGTGGATCCCCATGCTCTGGAACAAGATCCTTGTGAAGCAGACTCCATTCCTAAACCTATTTAAGCATCAGCTTGACTAATGGATGGGAAATCAGAAATACACCCCATTTGACCCCCATGGCTCTGATAATCAGAGACAGACAGTAATGCACAAACTAACACCCCCCACACACATATAACCTCTAGAAACTTCCTAACTACCATAACCCTTCCTAATAAATGCCCATTATACATAGGGATACAAGTGGGTTATTGCATGGCTAGGCTTATAAAAGGCCTTGGTGGCCATTATCCTAGTATAGACCTATGAATATATGACCCTATGAATACTTAGTATCATACTAGAGCTATAATTTTATGCCACCCCCCCCCCCCATCTTAGCTGTGCAAATTAACTCACAATATCCTGCTTCCCATCCAAGATTTTGTTTTCGTCCCTCCAACAGGAGTACGTATTGCATCAGATGTCATCATTACCTTACTATGGTAACAGCCTTAATACCATCAGCATATAGACTGATTGTGATTCATAAATCAAAGTCACTTATGTCAGTGGCACACATGCACTAAAATGTAAGTCAGCTGAATACAGTTCAGCATACTGTAAGGAAGGCTATGGAGGAAGCAGGTATCTTACATATTAGTACTCTATAGAGCTGCCAGGATCTTCTGTCTGCTACTTCTAGTCCTGAACACAAGACAGCCTAAGACATATTAGCAAACTAGATGCTTCTGTGCAATATCAGAAAAAAGGACTATCTCCACACTATGGGGAGTACTGCATTTCAGTTGTTTGAATAAAGATAGACCACAATGGCATAGAAGAGATAGTGTACAGAAGGTGTTTACTCTTCAATGCATTGCATTATTGAATAACAAGATTTAAATTTATAAATTCATTGGGAAATACTGGAGCTATACAGAGCATGTCTTGCTTCCTCCATATAGCAAATGATGCATATCAACAGATAATTCATATGCTTGTAATTAAATGACAAGCTAATCAAGCATAACACTGTGTTTAAACTTTAAATCTCACTAAGTGGCTGAATTAATAAGCCTCTAAACACAGTTTGCAGTTGGTTTTCCAAGTATTATCCTTACAGAAGAAATAATATTCATAACATAAAGGCCATTGCATCAGTGAATGCATTGTACTACTTTGTTTTATTGATTTCCTTCCTGTAATTGTTTCTGAAATAACACAACTGTTAGAGTCCTTATTATTTTATTGACACATTAATGGACTGAAGCCATGTTGTGGATATAATTGCATATCTTTTCTGTTATTGTCAATGGCAAATGATGACACTGAAGACTGTTCATATTCTGAAGCAGCTAAATATAATTGTGGAATGCTCACACAGTTTGTTTTATTGTTAATAATTATAGTTGCGTTTTATATTTTATTTTGATTTAAAAGTTGTCTTTATGATCATGCTCACATTTATTTTGTTAAAGAAGCCATTAAACTTGTCCTTATTATGTATATTACAAAGTCATTACCTGTAAAGAAATGATATCACAAACCTAATCATTCTACAGTACCTGTAGGTATTATGTAAAATTAAATACTGTATACCGCTGATTTGTAACTTAAGAATTCAGCTTCTTATTTTCTCACTTTGGTGCTTCTATTACTGTGCAAGACATATCCTATGCATTTATCTCTCTCTCTCTCTCTCTCTCTATATATATATATATATATATATATATATATATATATATATATATGGATTCACTTCATAACACTGAGCTCAAAACACTGAAACTAAAACACTGAAACTTCAAACTCTTGAAAACTCAAAACACTGAAACTAAAACACTGAAACTTCAAAATCTTGAAAACTCAAAACACTGAAACTCAAAACACTGAAAACACATATCATACGTATACTGAGTTTAAACAATATAAATCATAGTACTTTCCGCCAAGTGTAAGCAGGGGGGCAAGCCCCCCACACCCCCTGCTACTTATATATATCAACTCCAAGACTGCACTTCACTACACTAAGTGCAATCTTGGAGTTGATATATTTAAGTAGCAGGGCTTGCCCCCCTGCTTACACTTGGTGGAAAGTGCTATGATATATGTTGTTTAAACTCAGTATGTCTATGATATGTGCTTTCAGTGTTTTTGAGTTTCAGTGTTTTGAGTTTTCAGTGTTTTGAAGTTTCAGTGTTTTGGTCTTCTATATTATGAAGTTTTCTCGTTTTCAGTTTTCAGTGTTTTGAAGTGAATCCATGTATATATACATATATATGGTTTGCCATCAAAATGTCAGAATACAATTATCCAAACTTAGAAGGTCAAATGTCACTCTTCCATGGGTTTGCAATGTCGATTTTTAAATGTTTGAATCCACAACAGCGAATGCACACTTACATTTGCTGTTATGGATTTGTCATTTTAAATGGAGATCACACTAAAGTGGGGATTGGGAAATTTACCCCTTCCGACACTGCAGTGTAATGTCAGTTTGTATATATAAGTAGCAGGGGGTGTGGGGGGGCCACAGCCCACCACATCGGGAGTGTTGGGAGTCTTGCCCCCATGCAAAATGTTCATAGGACATAACTGGAAGTCCAGATAGTTTCTGTAAAGACGACATTCTTAAGTTGTTGACTTTCCTAAACTACCATTTCTGATTATGTGATTGGTTGGCATTTGGATATTATGACATTTGAAGTCAGGTAAGTAATCACTCGCACAAGTGTGTTGTGAGATTTTGATAGCAAACTTCTCTTCTCTATATATAAATATATAGATATATACATATATATATATATATATATATATATATATATATATATATATATGTGTGTGTGTGTGTGTGTGTGTGTATGTGGATATATATATATATATATATATATATATATATATATATATATATATATATAATAGCACATAATGAATTATCGTTAATGAGAATGATTGACGGAAAATAGAAAATCTCATTGGCAATAACCATTCTGTCAATCAAAAAACATCTTAATAAAGTGATCTCAAATGTAAACAAAAGTGTTACGTATGTGATTACCAACAAACGTTCCATAATTTGATTTTACATGGATGGGGCTTTACTCTCTCACAGCCTCTGACATAGGGACTACACCCATAAAGCCACATAACTTTAATAAACTAAACTGATGGTTGCACAACCCTAGAAAAAAAAACTGCTGAAGTCTGACTGTAACCAGCTTCATCACCAACAAAATGCCTTGCATATTCTGCACAAAATGAGTTTGCCTATAAAAATGTTGACATACACATACACAAACATGCACACACAAATACGTACATATCTATGGACAGATGCATTTATAGTTAGATAGATAGATAGATAGATAGATAGATAGATAGATAGATAGATAGATAGATAGATAGATAGATAAATAGATAGATAGATAGAAATGTACAACCATGGAGAGGGGTTCCTGGTGCTGTATCAAATTGCTTCATTTCTGTTGGCTATTTTGCTAACCACAGATGATTGACAAAACAGCTGACTGATATACTAGTGTGAGATTGCCAGTATAGCAGGAGTGATCAGTCTCACATGCCGTGTGATCTTGGATTTGTTATTCATAAGTTGTAGGGGATGTAGGAAGTGCGGTATTGCTTGCCCCCTATAAAAAGATAATTTTCACTTTCATACTCTCAGGTTATGTCCTGGAGCAGGCACATATTCCTGTTGATATTTTAAGATTAATAATTGTTGGTTGGGTTATGTAAGTCAATCTAGTATGATTAATCAGCTTACTTAAACATGTACCAATCTATCTATGTAAATAATAAAAACAAAACTGGCTGGCAGTAAAACGCCAAGCCAGTGTAAAAATAATAATCCACAAGTTTAGATAATCCACAGTTTATTTAGCGCTTTCGTCTGGTAAAATAACCAAACTTCTTCAGATAAACTGCATTAAACTGAACAGCCATTTATACTTGAAACAAATTGACATCACAAGTTCATCAACCAATAAGAATCGATAGATAGACAGATATATGTACGCATGTATGTATACACACATGTGATATATATCATCATCATTAATTCCCCTTTTAACATTTTCTACATGGTGTCAAAACAACTGTTGCCATTTACTTTGATTCAACACAATTTTCCTACCTTCTTTATTCATATTCTCTACATTGTAGTGATTGTATTTATTATTACAGTTAGATTCCACATGCCCCCCTGGGCTCTTTCATTGAAGAGCAAAAAAAAAAAAAACACTTTACTGTAGTAAGCAGGTCACTACATTGTAGCGATCCCCTTCTTATAGTTGCATTCTAACCCCCTCACCTCTTCTATTGATGAGAAAAAAAAAACCTTGCTGTAATAAGCCAATCACTACATTGTAGCAATCAGCTTATTACAGTTTAATCCACACACCTCCAAGCTCTTCCATTGAAGAGCCCCCCCCCCCCAAAAAAAGGATGTTCCTTCAACTGGTACACCTAACAGATGGCTAGATGCACAACACACACCTCTCTGCTTCCCTCCTGCCCTAGCCTCTCAGGTGCCATTTCTGTGTACTGCCCTTGACCCCCGCCCTTTAATATTTTTTTTATTAAAGAAAATCATTTCTTGTTTTAAACTGTAGCAAGCATGTGCTACAACTTACACAATACAAGGAGTGCAGGAGTGTTACAGTGCTCAGGTTTGACCACAAATGCTACACTGGCTTTTTAAAAGCCAGTATTCTATTAAAGAAATACATGGATCAGCTGATTGCGCACACCCCCCCTCGCAACACTTTGCTCCCGGAACAGTTGCCCTTATCACCCCACCCTCTGATAACAATATTTCAGACAGCTTATATGTAAAGTTAAAGTGTACTTACAGAGAGAATGGTATCACCTGGTCTTGGTTCTGAGCAGCATCCTTTCTGTGTGGACTAAGCATGTCCTCCTTCTGTTTGCTTTTTCCACTTAATACTATAATTTTCTCCCACATCTAATCCACATTCTTCTTTTGATGGGCTTGCATAATCATCCAAAGTTAGTAATTTGCCTTATACCTACTGAGTGCTGAGTCAAGTTATGTCTCTCCTGAGACCTTGAGTAGGAATGAGTGGATACTCAAAAACAAATGAATGCACTGATAAAGTAGATCACACAAAGTTCTTTAATTCACTGAACAAAAGGTGGTGATCCTGTACATGTGTACATTCCTGAGAAGTTTGCTCATATGTGGGTGGGACATGGGTTTCACTTGCATGATTGACATCCCAAAAGGCTGTGATGCTGTATTCAAATGATGCTTATGCAGATTTGACAGCGACATCATGCATACAATTTAACCTTTTCCTCAATGTATTGCAATCTCGGAGATGGAATATTTAATTTGCAAGGGGTGTGGGTGGTGCAGGAGCATGCATCCCCCCCTGCAAAAATGTACAAAAAAAAAACCCTTTACATATTTATACTGACCCCTTAAGCTAAGTGGCGAATACCCGATGGATATTCCATGTGGCCAGTGAAGATATCAACGTGAATATTCACGGTTTAGGCAGGACCTGCTACTGCACACCTGGGGAGGAAGTCATGTACATGATTGCCCAAAAGATTTTAATAACTAAAAATGTATTACCTCAGCAGTTTCAAAATCTGTGCACATACCTTGCCATATATTGCCTTACACAGTGATTAGCTACTTTGATAGGCAGTAATAAACAGAACCCCTGTGAATGAGACCTTAAACTATTTAACACTGATGCCATATTGTAAGTCTGATTGCCATGTACCTGTGAATGTGTTAACAACTCAGGTCACTAGCTTGAATGCAAATATTTTAATAAGCATCTTCAGTAACAATCCAACAATAGGTTTCAAGAAACTGTAATAAAAAACATTGTGAGAAGGGCTATGTATTCAGTGGCCAAGAAATCTGTGCACCCTAGAAATCTTGTAGTGTGTCTAGCTTTGTTAAAACAGGGCATGTGGACCTCCACCTGGCAAGTTCTCCTTTATAATATCCTATGTCTGTTAAATACTTAAGTCATACATGCATGTAATAAAATGTGTTGCACAGGACTGATGCCTTTGGTCATGGCAACGTTATTCAGTCCTTAGATAAAAGCATTAGTTTGTTGTGATCCCTCTAAAGCACAGAAACACTAATCAGTGCTGATAAGCATTTTAAAATTCTAATCTTAACAGTGTGTGGGGGACTGTCTCTTTCAAGGCATTAATAGCATTGGTCAAAGAAATTACCAAATTCTGAACAACCCTGGCTAAACAGAATCAAAACTGCAGTGTACCAAACTTTATTATGCATGTTAATCAAACCCAAATCTACAGATTGAAAACCACTACATTTTCACAATAAAAAAAAAAAAAAAAAAAAAAAAACAGAAACACTGAATTTGAACAACCAGAGTCTGACAATATGGATCTAACATTTTAGTAACACCTCAGGGTCTTAGGGCTTATAGCCAGAATTTTAGTCTAAAACACCCACTCTATCATTCCGTTGTTAGTGTCCCTTATTCGATGATCAGCAACTACTGCCAGTGCTTAAAGTTTTATTGTCGGTGATTTTGTTTTCTCTTTAAGACCAAAAAGGAAGCACATGTCGAATTCGCGACCATTATGTTTTGCAAATATGTGTTGCAAATTGTGAAGACTATGCAAAATGTCAATTGATGGATGAACTTTGGCCTTTTGTGCTTGTGACTTGTTTACCAGAATTGCAGCATTCTCAGTGCCGAGCGAAAACCAAGGTAAAAGAAGAACTGACAATCAATATCAGTGCATTGTGTGAATTTCAAGATATATTAAGAAACAGCCTAGACCCTAAATATATCATAAAAATATGTGTGCCTGAATTCCAGTTCTCAACAATACATATAATTCTACAATAATATGGTTAACCAAGTTTCATTGTTTGACCTGTTTGTTGACATTGAGGAAGGGGTGTCAAGTCACTTATTGTACAGTTCTTATTTTTTATTATTTATTATTTCTTAACAGGATATAGTGTTAATCTATCTGGACTACTTTCACTTTCTACATTCAGCTTTTCTGCATGCTATAGTTCAGTGTGAATGAGGATGTATCGGTTAAAATATATCAAAGTTTAATGTACTGCATTGTGAAATAAATGCAGCAAATACCTATACCATGAGCATGTAACGGAATTTTGTTGTCATTATATGCAAAATGGCATGTTTACAGGAAAGAAAATGGTTTGGAATTTACTTTTTACAAGAAGTCATACCTTCTTCTTATTAATATTTATCTGCTGATGTGTACATAGGGTCAGTACTATTCATCAGGCAATGTATCAGCATTGCCCTTGTTGCTGTCAACAGCAAATTAAAAAAAAACTGTTAATCATTTTTATACTGACTTATCACAGCAACTGTCAGAGTGAAGCAATACATTTGCTGTTCTTGTGCATGCACATAAGCCACTTAAAGAACTGGGTGTCAGGTTGGCATGGAAGTTAGCATTAGGAGTTATGCATGACTTTGCTGCAACATATTCATTGCAATGGGATCTTATTTTTGACACCTGCACTCATACTATGTACCTCCAAGGAATTCATGTCATCACCTAATGTTTTTGGTTCATACCCTGGGTTGAATATTGTGAGCCACACACAGTAATAAAAAGAAAATACAACTGTCCATTCAATAAAATGTGATTCTTTAATGGAAGTTTATGTTATTATCAAACTATATGTTATTATAGGCTTTGGCTGCTTATAATATGATGTCCATACCTGTCCTAAATTTGAATCCAGGCTATTGCAGCTGTTTCACACTGATGTGTATTTTGTTGCCTTTAACGCATGTAAGTAGTTAAAGTTCTGGGGGGGGGGCACGTGAATGTGTGTTCTGCATCAGCAAGTGTGAATTACTGGCAATCACTTTATTAGTGTCATCTCAGTGGTGCAATATACTACCTGTTATTTATAATGTCATATTACTTCTTAGCCCTGGAGCAAGGAATTGGCCTTATAAGATGCTAATCTACACTGCATGTAGGTTTATCTGCATTTAGTCGGAGATATGGTTATTAAACTGTTTTCTGTGACCACTTTATTTACCTGGTTAACAAGAATTAATGAATGATTCAATCAGTCGATCAATTAAAAAAAGGGAAATAAAAAACAGAAGCAGCCTCAGTGACCTGTTAGCATTTCTGAATTGGTTGTTACCACTGCACTGTGGTAATAAATTAAATGATTGGTTGAGAGGTAGTCAGCAAAATGCATGTTACCTCATCTAGTAATGGTGGCATCTGCAGCACCATGAAGAACAGTGCCAGTAAAATGATAGAGCACAGTTATGGTATTCTGCTGGCTTTGCCTACAACAGTTATACAATACCTGATTTTAACTATTCAAAACAGGAATGCTGATTGGATAGACCATTTAGCATGTCCACTGTATAATGGGCATATTCTAATACAAACAAATTTGTCCACTTCGATCTTCTTCAGTAGCTGGACTTTTATTGAAATATGCTCCCACTGAGTAAAATAAAATATTGTACATGACAAGAAAGGAATAACAACAAAAAAGTATAAATTCCTGATGCTCTGTAAAACCTTTGAGAGTTCAGATTAATTCTTACTGGTAACGTGATCCATTATACTGCCAATAAGCATACTTCACAACAGTTCACAGTTTCACAGAACATATATGGCTTTTCTCTTATTTTTGCACTGCCCCACTTGATATTCTTCTACCATTAGGCAATACCAGACATAATGTTTGCACAACTCTTCATTCTGGCAATAACGATTAATACACTTGCCAAAATGACATGTACATAAACATCAAACAACAGTGGAAATCTTATAAGGAACAGGACAAAAATATGAGACAAAATCACAGGTGTTTTGTAAAGTCATTGATAGTTGAGATATCTCTATTTCTCAAATGCATGCATGGTTTCAACATTCTGAAAACTGTTTTTTTTTTTTTATAAAAAAATGTCATTGCATAATTGCAATAACCCATTCCTGAATGAGGATAATTAATGCTGGATTTACCCATATTTAGAGAACATATTCAGAAGGGATAACACGGCAAGGTCTGTGGGACACCAAGGAAAGATGCAAGCACATAAATATAAAAGAGTTGCTTGGGACCTCTTCAAATTGTTGTACACAATACCACAGTCATGTGGTGCATCAACAAGCAAGGTAAAACCATGTCATGCACCCTTTACAGACTAGCCACTTAGCTTGGGATATACCTTCACAACACAATCTCATTCTGCAGACATCCTACTTTCCATCAGTCAAAACTTTGTGACAGACAAGCTGAGCAGGACAAGGGCAGACCTTCAGGATTGGAAACTAGATCAGGGGTCTTCCAAGATTTGATCCATCTGTGGGGAGTTCGTCAAGTAGACCTATTTGACTGCTCTCTGAACAATCAACTGGCAAGATTCTGCACCAGGACTTCAAGCAAGAAGTTCATACCCTGAGTTGAATATTGTAAGCCACACAGTAATAAAAAGAAAATACAACTGTCCATTCAATAAAATGTGATTCTTTATTGGAAGTTTATGTTATTATCAAACTATATGTTATTATAGGCTTTGGCTGCTTATAATATGATGTCCATACCTGCCCTAAATTTGAATGCAGGCCATTGCAACTGTTTCACTGTGTATTTTGTTGTCTTTAATGCATGTAAGTAGTTAATGTTCTGGGGGGGGGGGGGGCACGTGAATGTGTGTTCTGCATCAGCAAGTGTGAATTACTGGCAATCACTTTATTAGTGTCATCTCAGTGGTGCAATATACTACCTGTTATTTATAATGTCACCAGGACTTCAAGCAAGAAGACATGAAAGACAGATGCCTTTTCATTTCCTTGGACAGGAATGTTCCTTTCGGCCTGTCTACCCTTTCCATTGATACCAAGAGTATTTCTGAAGATTCAGAAGGAATCTCCAAATATCATTGTTTCGACTCCATTCTAGCCCAGGCAACAGTGATTCTCCCTTCTCATGGAAATGGCCAGCACGGGGAAACTACTGCAGCCTCATTATACACTGAATCTACTCACACAAGATCAAGGACGTTTGATACACCCTTACCCCAATTAACTTTAGTTGACTGTCTGGATGATAGGGGCTTAATTCCCCTTAGGCATCTGTTTACTGAGGACGTGCAGCAGATTCTAATGGAGGCATGAAAGGCTGTTACTAGAAAATCACATATTAGCAAACGCAAAAGGTTTTCTAGTTGGTGCCAATAACATAACCAGAACCCATTTGGGGCTAGTTGCTCTCTGGTTTTACATTGTCTGTGAAATTTGCAGTTGCATGGCACTTCTTATTCCTCCATCAAGGTTCATTTATCAGCCATTTCAGCATGTCTGTCCAAGAATCCTCCTCTTTCAATGTATTTTCATGTTAAAATGTTTTTAAAAGGGATCTCACGTAAGAGACTTCATAGAAAACTGGTGGCCTGTCCTTGGGATCTTAATTTTGTGTTAGAGAACCTAACTCTTGCTCCATTTGAACCAGCTAATTTGGCTGACTGGAGGTTCTTAACATGGAAAACAGTTTTACAGGTTGCTCTGACCTTTGCAAGAAGGGTATCTGAGTTGCAAGCTCCTATGGTGAGTCAACCCTTCTTCATTTCCCACTGGGATAGGGTGTCTTTGAGAACTAATCCTTCTTTTATGCCTGAAGTTGCATCTGAGTTTACTTTAAGACAAACTTTCCATCTCACTATTTTCTTTCCTGAACCTAAAAATATGAGAGGAAGGATATTGCATATCTTGAATGTCCACAGACAGCTCAGGTAGTACCTTCATAGAACTAAATCTTTCAGACCTTCATATTAATTGTTCATTTACTGTGAAGGGAAGAAGGAGACATGACATCTATATCAAAGCAAAAAAAAAAAAAAAAAAACACCGGAGACACTGAAGAGAATGAGTATCCACACTTTACTGATGATTCTGGTACCTCGGCTTCAAAAAGCCTTCCAAGGACAACATTTTTTCATCAGGGATACCTTCCTATATATTGCAAACAATCATCCAATTACCATCAATAATTGCACTTAATTAAAAGTTGCAATAAAACACCAACAATTTGATGGGCAAATTACAAAACACAATGCAGAAACACAATTTGATAACATACATCATGCCTTAGAAAGCCATGAAAAAGTCTGAAAATTACTAAATATTTCAAAAACATTTCAAAATGCCTAAATGAGTATACCTATATCTACAGACTGAGATTACACATTTAAGTCAAGTTCTAAATTCAGACCATGAGGCCACAAGTTATTGAAATCAATAATATATTTTGTTTCCAACCTTAATAAAGCTCGGATCAGATCCTGACCCTGTTTTAAAAAACTTTTGCCAATACACTGAAATTTAAACTATCGGATAACCCTCCATGTACCTTATGGAAATGTTGGGCAAATGGGGTCTCCATCCTACCTTTCCTAATATCCCCCAGGTGTTCCATGATTCTTCTTTTAACTACTCTTTTTGTCTGACCTATGTACTACATGGGTGGTGCACAACCACACCCCAAAATGTACACCACACATGAAGTACCACAATCAAAACACCCCCGTGATAGATGAATCTTGCCATTAATTCTCTCTCCTTCCAAATTTCTAATATTACAGCATACCTTACATGTCCCACAAGGGTGAGTGCCCTTTGTGGATCCCGTAGGATTATAAACTCTACTATTCAGGATCTCCTTGAAATTTGAACACCTGCTAAAGGAAAAAGTAACTTTTTCAGGAAACAAATGACCTACTTTACTATCCTGTTTCACTATGGGCCAGAACCTGCTAACTGTGTCTTGAATATGCTTTGAAAATTCAGAAAATCTATTGACAGAAAACATGTCCTCCACAGAACTAATGGACTCCCCCAAACTTAACTTTAATCTCATGTTCCTACTAAATGGGGCTTGATCTAACATCTGCAAATCTCCCAAAATCCTATTTTCAGCTTCCTTGAGAATTTTTAGAGAATATCCTCTCATACTCAATTTATTCCTCACTTTTGCAAATTCAAATTGCATTTGAGATTTGTCACAAGTGTTGTTACTAATGCGCTTATATTCCCCATAGGGGAGTGAATTCAGCAGATGGATGGGATGCATACTGTCTGCGCTTAAAAAAATATTCGCTGTAGTTTCTTTAGTAAAAGGTCTGTATGAGATCTTATTCATACCATCTATGAAGTATTCTACATCCAAAAACTGCATAATTTTCTTGTGTGTTCTGTGAGTAAATTCCAGTCCAAATCCATTGGAATGTAACTCACCCAGAAACACAGTAAATTCACTTTCCTCCCCTTTACAAATGAACACCAAATCATCTATGAAGCGCTTTTGTTACTGTTGTAAATGTATCTATTCTCAAAGAGCCCCATAAAGATAATGGCATACGGGGGTGTGAATGCCGCACCCATTGCAGTCCCTGATTTTTGTAAGTAAAACTGATTTTCAAAAGCAAAAATGTTGTGTGTTAATGCAAATTCTAATAACTGCAGGACAAAATTAGTCCTAGGTCCCTCACCCATCACTCTGGCACATGCCTCCATTCCCCATCTAGTTTGGATGTTAGTATACAATGATCTAACATCTACACATGCCCAATAGTAATCCTCTAACCATGGCATCCCCCTTACAATATCCGAAAAATCTTTACTGTTTCTTATATGTGATGGAACTTTGAGTGCATATTCCTTCAAATGCGCATCTAAAAAAATTCCAACATTCTGCAAATATGAACCCACCCAAGACACAATTCGTCTGCCAGGTGGGTTTGTAAGATCTTTATGTACTTTCGGAATGTCAAAAAAACTGACCTGCCTCGGATCCTTGACAAATAGTCTTCTAACATCTTGTGGGGTAAAAAATCCCAGTCTTTCACCATGCTCCAACTTTTCCAGAAGTTCATCCTTAAAATGATCTAAGGGACAAGAGGTTAATCTCTCATAAACTACCCACCCAATAACAAGTCCTCAGCCATTTTTCTGTACTTGTCTCTGGGTATGATAAGCCAATTGCCCCCTTTGTCAGCTTGAGTATATACTTAAGTATCATTATTGCCACGTAAAAATTGTACTGCATCCCATTCCCTTTTATTTAAATTATACATTCTCTTCCTTTTACAAAATTCCTCATACTCTACCCGTAATTGCTTACAAAATGTATTTTCAAAACGAATAATGGCTGCTGAGGTTTTCAGAGGATGAAAAGAACTAACATGAGGGACATTGGAAACCACAAGCTTATCATATCCCGTACAAAAACCTTCTCCAAAAGCATCACAAGATAATTGTGGATTGACATTTTCATCTTCCTCACAAGCAAAAAATTCAAATGAATAATTCCCATAAATAGATAAATCCAGTAATGGGTCAGAATCATTGATAACATTATCAACAGGGACATCCTGTCTTGGTTTCTTACCATAGAATTCCCTCAAATTAAGTTTCCTACAGAAATGATCCACTTCTAATAACACATCATCAAGAGTAGGGAAAACATTTGGAACAAATTTCATGCCTTTCAAAAAAACATTGCGCATGTATGTATCAATTTCTAAATTTGATAAATTAATATTATTTAAATTAGGGGACTCATGTCCCTGTACATCTTGAAATGAAACAAAATTATGCCCTGAACTGTGATTAACATCCAAATATACATTGCCCCCTGAGTGCATGTTACTTACAACATCCCTCATCGTAACAACGTTACAGTCCACAAAAAGCAAAATACTATTATCCGGTTTATTTTCTCTTGTTCTGCCATCTCCAACCCATTTTATTTCTATTCTGTGGGCTCGAATATTGACCACTGCTTTGTATGTCCTGTTGGTCCTGCTGACCTCCGATTTTCTCATTTCTTCAAATGACACATTCTTTCTCGGACGTGGCCCAACATCCGACGATGAAACAGAGGAATCTCGCAACAAACAAGAAATAGACCCTGGATTTCTTAAGGAAGATCTCCCTCTCTGTGGTTTATGCTGCCACTGGAAAACAAGATTATTTTGATAATCCTTAATTTTACAAGGCACTGTAAAACTGATTTCTTCTCTATGTCTGTATCAGACTACTCTGACCATTCTCAATGGGCACTTTGAATCTTCTACTTCCACCACACAAAATTTGTAAGCTATGATAATGTACCTTTATATTATAGGCAACTAAAGCAGTGATCAATATGAAGAACATAATACATTTGTATAACCATAACAGTAGATGTTTGAATTATCACTGCTGCAGTAGCCACTCATTGTCACCACCACCTTTGTTTCTTGGTGTGTGTTGTTTTTGCCAGGGTGTGGATTTTTTTTTTGTTGTTCCTTGTATTGTCCATACCTCCCAACCATACCAAATTTCTCAGTATTTACCGGTTTTGAGGTGAAAATAATGGAGTGCCACAAATTCCTGAGTGGCCCCTTTAATCCTTTAATTTCCAAATGTTTTCCTTTTTTTTATAAGTTTATAGTTGTGACTGATGTCACCACACATCGCCAGTATATCCTGTGCAGCAGCCTGCATGATGACTATCAGTGATGAGGAGAGCTAAGCTGTGCACACATTACAGTTTCAGTATTCACTTCTAAACCTTTGCAGTGTCCAACAGTATGCCCAGCACACCCTCACCCATGTCTGCAGCCAGAAATCAGGATAGGATGAGAAAATTTACTTTCTCCAGAGGCTCAACATCCCAGTAAGTGAAAAAGAATTAAAAACAATGTGGCTAGATTACTGCAGCAAAACAGAAACAATTCTGCAATCTGCAGCCTGCTCACTTTGTTCTTTTATTGTTATTGTTAAATTGACAGTGATGCTTTCTTGTGATGTGAAAAATGCATAAAGTAAGTATGAAGTCTTATGTAGTGAGTAGTGAGGAAGGTGAAGGTCACTGAAAGAGATGATGAGAAATAAGAGTTTTACTGAATGTGGTATAGTGCAGGCACAAGCAGTACAAACCTTATTACTTTGTGAGTGGGATTAAAAATAAAAAAAGATCCCTGAAACTGGAGTTCACAGGAGCCAGTATAAAATACCACATGAGATACAGAAAAGGTATATTAAGCTCCTTCATTCCATTTACTTTTAAAATTTCTTCAGTTCTAAAAGTACATGGAGCAAAAGCATTTAATATACCTTTTCTGTGTGCTGTGTGGTGATTTTAACTGGCTCCTGTGATCTCCAGTTTCAGGGATTTTACTTTTATACGTTTTTGCATCCTGTCTGTGGATCTGTGCTTTGTTTTTTGGTTAAAGTAAAACAAGAGTTTGCCTAGTCTGTGGTTAGGTACATCTCGCCTTTGAGCTTGGGAAATGCTGCTTATCTTTGTGACTGAAATATTTGGAGAAGGAGAGAAAGCAGAGTGGTGAAACAAAGCACCTGCTTAGCAGCCAGGGATCTGTTCTTGTAACTGCTTTTTCTGCATTCCCCATGAGTTGTTTTCATTTTATTTTGATGTTAGTGATGGGCACTGGGAACTAATATGGGAGCAGTGATCCACCCTGTTCTGGCACCTGAGGAATGTGATTTCTTGTTGTTTAGGTGAGTTCAGAGGAACAGATTAATCAGAGATTAACCTAGCAGGAATCTGTACAGAAACTGTCTAGAGTTAATGTCCTGGGCTGGCACCCTGTCTAGTGAGCATATTGATTTTGTCTGAGATCTATTAATGGCCCCTTAAATCCTTTCAGGGCTACGTCTCCCTCTGTTGCCATGAAAGCTCTGAAGTGGCTGGTGCCCAATCCTATATTTTTAGTCAGCTCAGCTAAAGCTGATTAATTGTTTTGGTGTGTGGAAGGTGCCTTGAAACTTTGGAAGCTAACAGGCTGTTGTCTTTGCAGGACATAATTCATATAGCTTAGGCTACTGCAACAGTGATCATTCAAACATCTATTGTTATGATAAGTTTACTTACACAACTGTATTATTCTTTGCATTAGATTCATCCTGTTTAATAGTCAGATGTCACATTCCTTCCAGTAGTTACCACTGTGAAGAAATTAGACACTGCCATCTGTGCTAACATTTCTTGATGTTTTGTACATAATTTCAGATTAGCTTGTATATTGTATGCCAGCATGACTAGCTGTGATATTGTAAATAAGTTCTTACATGTTGATTTATAATCTGTTTGTACAGAATGTATTAAAGACTTGAACGGTGTCCTCTTGCATTTCTAGCTGCGCATGTTTGTGAAGAGAGCTTCTAAAGGCAAACTGTCTCAGATTCATCTTATTAGCAGATAATGTTATCAGAATTTTGACAGTTGCTATATGCTACTGTCAGAAGCTGAAAGACAGGACATTTTTGATTGATTTTCAAAATATGAAATGAAAATTAGAACTGGAACAGTTGATAGTTAGGCTAGTTTATAAAAGAGCCTGCTGAAAGCAGTTGAAGTCAGTTGTTAGACATCAGTTACAGTAGCGACAGCTACAGATGTACTATGCAGTGGATACCCAAAATGACTCACCAAGAACTGTAAGCCTGCCTTTGCTCTGTTGTAGTAATTTATTTTAGATTAGGGACAGTGTTCTTTAGTCAGATAGGAAAATTATAACCAATCAGTTAGATCAGTTAGAGGTTTTCTGAATGTTGGATTTCTATCCTTCAGTATTCATTTTATTTTCTTGGTGATTGAGCTCTGTGTGTTTATTGGAAATTACTGTTTTATGTTTTTAATCATTCTGCTCAAAATTAAATATTTTTTACTTACATTGTGGCTGGTCAATCAGTATACTTCTTTAGTGATTTGAGAGTGCTTATACTTGGTTTTATAATTCCCAGGGCCACTTTGAAAGCCTGGCTGCTTAGGTCATTTGCTACTATTTTTTTAACATTTAATTTTCATAACTGGACACTCCTTTGGAAGGGAATGAAGACACGCTGATTGGTGACAGGATTACCATATTATTTTGGGGAAGGGACACAGCTGGAAATCTGTGTCAGGCTTTCCCAGAAGTGTTTGGATGTGTGAGATTTAATTTATTTAAGTGTGAGTGTATCAAAGGTCTTAAGCTGGGATACATTGCTCTGAAGTGTGTAATAAATAGTTACATTAGGGGTGGACAGAAGTATACAGTCCAGTTCCACACTATAGAGTGTGTTCCTGTTGTGCTCTTAGGGGAAAATTTTGAAATATTACTCCTGTTTAAGTGACAGTTTCACACTGGAGTCAGTAGTGAGGATTGAAGCACCTTAGATACTGACACAGGATAGCAAGGGATGCTACATTATTTGAAGGCAATTCAGTGGGATATTGTCCAGAGGTCACAACCACTAATAATGCTGACTGTGTCATAGAAGTCTCTTGAAATATTTGTTTGTAATTACATATTTCATTTCCTCATAATAGCTCATAATCAAAGATTAAACAAATTATGATAGCATACTCAGTATTAAGATGCACTGGAGGCTATAATTTTCCCATGAGAATATTACTGCACCCCACTCTCCTGATTTACACAGCAGTACATATCCTTTGTGGGTGGTTGGAATTTAGCCCTCAAGCAATAACTGAAATATTGCTCTGTCTGGAGAAAGATATGTGGGTTTTTCATGCAATAACAATTTATTGCTCATGGTTTATTAACATTAGTTAAACTTGGTCTCTTAATCACAGGGCATCAAATCCACCTCCATTGGGAAACCAGTATAATGCCAGTTTGCAGTATCAAAATCCCAGTGAAGTAGTACATTTGGTACCTGTATATGAGGCCATATGCTAAATCTCTTACAGGTTCATAGGTTTTCCTAAGCTTATAGGTAAAAGAGTCCATCAAGAAATTCAACCACATCACAGAGTACTGGTGAGAAACTACCAGTGCCCACATTAAACAGACTTTCTTGACATATACCTGGTTAAATTTTGTAGTCATCCATCAAGTCATCCAAACTGGTTTTAAAGGTCACAACAGAAGTACTCTGCATGATAGGTAATGGCATACCAGAAATGGGGTGTTCATTGGGCTAGGAATTAATCATGCCATCTAGCCTATTTGACGTGATAGCATAAGTTTAGATCTCTAGAATGAGAACATGTTTTATCACTTGCTCTATTTAGATGACAGAGTTCAAAGAGTGCTTGTTCATTCATAGCCCAGAAAGCTAAGTAGGCATCATCCCTTAGGAATTTGTATGACACTGAGTTGAGTGACAGGGCTTTCAGTCTATCAGTATAACTAAGGATATTGAGACTTAAGATCATTTTGGTAAAGAAATGTTGAGGTTTTTCAAGCTGGTTTAGGTGCTTGGTGAGGTACATGCCAAATGGTGCTTCATATTCAATGATGGTCTTAATGAAGGATGAAGAAAGGGTGACTATAACACTGAATGCTAACCCATAAATAAGAACGATGCCTACAGAAATAGAGATGTTTTGTTTATTTATTTTGTTACTTTGATGATGGAATAAACACTTGACAGGCATGACAGACTAGTCATAAACCAAATATGACTACAATGGAAAAATAAAATCAGAATATTATTAAAAGTTGAAAGTCAAAAAAGTAATAGAAACAGAAAATGGAAATAAAAATGAGAATGTAACTGAAGCTGCAGAAAGTAATTCCTAAAGATAAGAAACAGTACAGCTATTCATTTCTGTTGATAACATTGAAAAGAGAGTATTACTTGAATGTAATAGAAAAAAAAAATTAAAAAAACAGGTTAGACTACTACAATAAAAAAGTGACCTTGTACTGGACCAAAGGATAGAAACAAAAGCATGCACATGGTTATTAGCTAAAATGAAGAAAACCAGAGTTTGGTAATCAAATCCACAGCATAATGAATATGGACAATCAAGTGATTATCCTGACAAGCAAACAAAGGGGACAATGACTTTATTCAACAGAGGACAGCAATGACATCAAGATCCAGAGAAACCAGAGCCTCCTACCATAAACGTCACTGAATGGAGGCTCATGGAATACATGCAAATGACTGCTTAAGGATATAAACATATTCCAGTTGGATGGCTTCTCAAAGCCCATGACTTTGTAATCTCTCAAAGCTGTTATTTCTGCATCCATGGCAATAAAGCTAAACCCCACTAGCTGTAGACATGACATGATTCACAGTTTTATGAGATCTTCAGTGCAGCATGAGAGGATAGTTTGGCCATTCTCTGAAAACACTCAGCTTACAAAGAAATCTGATACCAACAACATGAGGGTGATTGCAAAATACCTCAAATGAGAACCAAAGCAACAGGAAGTTTCTGTGTGAATTTTTTTTTCACTTGTTGATTTGGTTGTTTCAACAGATGGTACTATTCCCTTCCTTCATATCTCATAGGGAACTAAAGAACGGACATTTCAATCTTTTATGTCAGTTGAATCTACCAAAGCCATCAAATGAATCACTGTCATGTATGAATCTGAATTTAAGGTGAGAGTCAGAAATGGCAATTAAATATTTAAACAGTAGTAAATCCATCCCCCATCCCATGGTGATGTCATTGCAGACCATTAGATTTATGTCCACTTTTGTAAGTTTAATTGCATACTCCAGTCAGTACTAACTAGATATTATGACTATTTCAATAAAGCTTCATAATGAAGTAGAGTAAACAGACAGTTAAATGCAATCTTATTTTTGATGAGTGAAAGCAATACTTTCATAACGATAGCTGCAGCTAGCCTGGAATCAACACTGATTTCCTTTTATCCTAAAATCTTTCTGGCTTTCCTAAGCAGAGATTGGAAAGGACTCTCTCTCTCTCTCTCTCTCTCTCTCTCTATATATATATATATATATATATATATATATAGTGCAGCTGCACTATAATGTGATAATGCCAGCAAAATCAGACACCAACAGTAGAACTATTATTACATGAAGAAAAGAGACTTGATTCCAATTTTCACAATATATATGAAAGATGATGATAAACTCTGATATAAAACTATGTTGTACCAGATCAGCCAGATGAAAGCCTAAAAGAATGGTATAAAGAGTCTAGGATGAATCTTGTTATAAATAATAAATTATCTCATTCTCATTACAAGAGATATAAGAGAGCAGGTCCTTTCCTTTCTCTATATTTTGCTAACAAATGAGTCTTGTGTGAAGGTTGAAATGCATAGCAAGAAAACAGGCCATGTTAAATACAGAAACATGGCAATAAAAACTTAAGTTGTTTGCAGATGGATGATTAGTTACCATCATAGAACCACTTACAACAAAATATTTCCCTATGGTGCTGTCCCAAGCATTTTTAGAACCACAATGTCAACCTTGAACATAGCTGACATTCAAAAATTGCATATACACTTGAGGACATACTATAGGGTACAAAATGGCAGTCCAAAAACAGCAAACATTTTAGTACACACATTTCAGTTGATATTGTAGAAGAAAACACTCATAATTTTTCCACGCCATCCTCATCCTCAATGCGCTGCAGAGGAAGACCTTATTCTAAGATGGAAATCAATACATCTCTGTTGTTGTACCGAAGTTTCAATAATAAAAGATGTAGTCCAACAAGACACTACATACTGTATCTCTAAAACTAAAAATATCATTTGTCAATGGTTCTTAAATGCTTGCTCTGAAACTGTGTCTGGGAGCACATGTATTAATTTACAAGTCAAACCCTGGATTTCCATAAACTCCACATGTAGGCTTCATGTGAAGCCTACATGGAGTTTACATGTTTATGCAGCGAGCAGCAACACATACTGAATATTCATGCTGCTGCTCATCTTCAAACGTAAGCAAGTAATGTTTCGTGGAGGCCAGGAAAGCAAAATGTATAGCAAAGTTAGGTACAGCATGCAAAACAGGGTTAGCATGATTGCACGGAATGTCACAAGGACCACCAGGGTTTTTCATATATTAATGTATTACTGTATGTTGTGGGGACAGGACAGGACAGTGTATATGCACACTCCAGCGTACTGGGTTAGTGGGATTGCATGGAATGCCACAAGCACTACCAGGGTTTTTCATATATTAATGTATTATGTTGTGGGGACAGGACAGTGTATGTGTACACTCCACCATACTGAGTCAGTGGGATTGCATGGAATGCCACACAGACCACCAGGGTTTTTCATATATTAATGTATATGCTGCAGGCACAGGACAGGACAGTGTATATAATGCTGAGTATTATGGAATCCTAATTCTGGGAAGTCTGTACAAGTTGTGTCAATGATCTGTAAGGGTACCTGGAGTGCTATTTATAAGAAGGAGTCATGGGAAGTGTGTTCATTGAGTAAAGACACACAGATGGAGTTTAGGGATGAACACCAGGAAGGAGTACAGGTGAAACATCGTAATATGCCACACATGAGGAAATGTAAAAGGAAGACAGTTGCAACAGGAACACTAATCACATCTCCACATGGCATAGTATGGACTGCACACTGACATATGCTTATGGTGTGACCTTCACACAAGGTGACATAACAGTGGAGGATGTCTGTGTGATATAAGCATGCAGACATGAACAATGGAAAGGACATGTATCATGGATGTTAAATACAATTGGGGTTGGGTACATACTGTGAAGCTGTGCAAACTGATTTGTCTGAATATGCCTGTATTGTCAGCAGAGGCTTCCAACAAGTAGGACACAGATACAAGTTCATGGCCAGCAGTAAAATAATCACATAAAACATGAAAAATATAACAATAATACCACTAGTACTACCCATGTCTCTGACACAACATATGTGTTTCTGAGTGAGCATAGATAGTTCTGCATCAACACACTTGTACAGCTATAAGGACATATCATCAATCTATGAGTGTAATGAACACTCTCTTAACACTAACATATCCAGGAGGTGTGAGAAGACACACTTGACATTATGATCAATACAGGCTAGTTGACTGATGTGCATGGCAGATATATAAATACATATATATATATATATATATATATATATATATATATATATATATATATATATCACAATCCGCACTGTCACAAATATAAACCATGCCCTCAATGTCATTAAACAGCTATGTATGTCATGAGTGCAACACCAAAAAGGATAACACACATGCATGTGATATTACACCTTAATGGGGGTTCCGTGCTAATAAACAGTAATGTTTATGCAACAAAACTAGTACCTAGGTATGCACAAATAGATGGGTGAGAGCTCACAGAGACAAAGGTGGTATACTTCAGTTACACATCATTGGAAGATGTATATGGAGAGACATGAGGAAGGGGGCATTCATTATACTCGGGTACTGGTGTGGTGAAGGCTATGAGGTATTATGGCCTGTCATGTGGATGTGATACATATACTCAGTAGTCGTGTTACATACAAAGGGGTAATCACCACCATGGACACATGTTGATGGACATTCCACATACCAAATATCCTAGGACACAGGCCACATAGCAACTGGTCTGCTGATAGGGTGTGATGTCTACATGATCTTTGATTTGTGCATTTGTTTGCATAATAAAACAAATACCCACTTTTTTTCATCTCATGTGTTGTCATGGCTGTGGCAGCTATCTTTGATGTGTTTTGATACTGTATGTATTATACCAATGCCACAGTTGGAATCAATGATTGTCCACAATCCATAGTCCTCCAGACAGCTGTTGAGACACAGGACTTGTATGTCATTCTTGATGTCTGTAATTTCAATCATGGACAAGAAAGGGCCTAGCAGACAGTCCTGATGCACACATTTGATCACTGGACATGAGATATAGGTCACTTCACACATTTCTACATATTTAGATGCCACATATGTGATCCACTGTTCTACCCACTTGATGATATAGGTGTTGATGGCCACATCTGTCATTGTGGAGTAAATACCTCAGTGTGGACTCCTGTTCACTGCCTTGGCTTTTTAAAGTTCCACAGGATGATGCTCTTTGAGGACATCTGATAGATGCAACAGACATAGATATGGCATCAAAACCTCACACATGTCTGTTGCACACAGCAAGGATATTTCTAGTGTCCATTTAGAGAAGGTCCATGATGACATGTTGGTCTACCTCACAGATCAGGAGAGTCAGGATATGTCTATGCATGCATCTATCAGTTGCTGTCCCCAGCCCACTCAGATGTATGCATGTTGATGTACACCCTTCTACAGGACCATAGTTCATTTGGAGGGTGTGTTGAAGTATGTATCACACCATATTAAGTAGGTGTATGTTTTGAGTCATGTTATAGGTGATCTGTGATGTTGTCAAAGCCTATTGTTTCTGTGGAAGAGGCCTGCATGAAGGGAACACAGTGCACACTGCCTATCTTGACCTCTCCTAAGGTTTGGATGGAATCACCCTACTCAGGTATCATTGACAAACTCTACCAGCTGGGGATTAACACTTTTCTCACTAGATGATCAACCAATGCCCTCACAGACAAACCACATACTGTGAAAGATGGTGAATAAACATCTACCATTGTAGCTGTCACAATTGGTGTACCCAAGGATCTGTGCTGGGCCCTATACTGTTTGGAATCTATTTCTCAACAGACCAGGCTACAAAATATGACCTGCAGCTTACCAAGTGTTCTGATTCATGCATATTGGTTGCAATCTTTGAGTCCAGCAATGATGTGACTATAGTACAAAAGAGGCTAACACACAAATGATTGGTGCTAAAGCCACACAGTCTACTAATAAATACAGAATGTGTTGGGATCTGCACCTTATGCAAAGTTAAATTTCCTGGTAAATACACCCTTGACAATGCTCCTCTCTATGCTGAAACCAGTGGTGCAAGAATTGAGAATGCATGTAAATAGCAATCTAAACTTTAACCAAGTGTTCACAGTGGTATGGAAAGACTACATCATGTACCTCAGAAGTCAAGCCATCATATCCAGATCTGAGGAGCAAATAACATCACTGTATTCAAACCTCATCTGAAGACTAATACAGTATAATGCTTCCTTTTGCATGTACCTGACCAGACATGAGCAACAGCCGGACAGGCCATGGGGATTTCACACCAAGAAAATACAAGTCCTACAACCCATGCCATGACATATGTGAATATACTGAAAGACCTGTTTTGAAATCTGTATTGTGAAGAATGAGGTAACTTGGGCCTGGACTGCAGGACATAATTGATCCTGCCTGATTTGTGCACTGCATATCTGCAAATCAACAATCTGTCAACAGGAAGATAGTAAAAGCAATGTACCACATGCTGTTGCAAAATGCTCTCTCTACTGTCAAGAAAGCACACACACCCAGTTGGCTGCAGTGAGAATAGAACCCCTACCAATCTAAGCACATAGACTACAAAACACAGTACTTTAAGCAAGCACCACAGCACATGTCTGAGTTTGAGTGTCTCAGGCAGCACCTTTTAACTGATGACATCAGTAGTGTCTGTTGAGGAGAATATAACAGTGTTCCATATGCTGGTGTAAAATGCTCTCTGTAATGGTAAGCAACAGCTCTCACAAACACACAGCTGACTGCAGTTAAAATAGAAATCCTACCTATATATGGTAGACAGACTATATAACACAGTCTTTATGCAAGTGCCAAGGCACAAGTCTGAATCTGATAAGGCTGCTGGTCAACTTATAGTGGATGGCATCAACAGTGCATGCTGTAGAGAAGTTGTTTGTAGACCTGCATGAACTGGATCTGTAGGTATGTGCAAATATCAAAATGCTGTCATTGAATGGGATTGGACTGGTAACTGGTGGATACACACTTCTGCTTTTCTTTCTAGACACACATACACAGTTGACTGCAGTGAGAACAGAACAACTACCTATCTATGTCCACAGAACACAGAACTCAGTACATTACATAAACACAGTGGCATAAGTCTGAAGCTTACAAGGCTGCAGGTCAACTTATAATGGATGACATCAACAGTGCATGTTGGAGAAAAGAAGTTGGGAGGCCTGAATGAAATGGATCTATAGGCATGTGCAAGCATCAAAATACTGTCAATGCATGTGATTGAAGTGATAACTGCAGGATATACATGCCTTCTCTTCTGGCTAGACACAGAGACACATACACACCCAGTTGAGTGTAGTGAGAACAGGTCACCTACCTATCTAAGTACACAGACTGCAGAACTCAGTACATTGTGCAAGTGCCACAGTACATTGTGCAAGTGATACAGCACAAGTTTGCCTTTTACAAGACGGCAGGTGAACTTATAGTAGATAACATCAGCAGGCCATGGGGAGACAAAATGTTGGGAGACCTGCATAGGCTCATAGCTTTATATGTACACAGAAAGCTATGAGCCTACTGTACCTATGGTGTTTAGAAGCCTAGATGTGTATAAACACAAGTAACCTTATTGAGCATAGTTGGATAGTCATTGTTAGCAGAGTGTTTTTGTGAGTATCACCTACTGACCCTGTCCATGAGGGATATAGGTGCCACCCCAGAGGTGACTTTACAATTTCCCAACTTGTAGGTAAGGTTGCACTTGAACAGGTTTATTGAGGAGCACTGATTCACATGCAGTGACATCCTAATACAGAGGAGTGTAAGTTGCTGGGGGATATATCTGTCTCCCCAGCATGTTCTCTTTATGTCACAGGCTAGGATGAGAAACCTGGGCCAAGTTATTCTTGTCTCATTTGATTTTCAGACATGCAGCTTTTCCAGTAGGGCAGGGTCTGAGACTGCTCTGTAGGGCAGGCATAGGTCAGCTGTCAGCAAACTGCTTGATACTGAGTACACTGGCAGAACGTTCAGTCTTTCCATGAATATCATGTTTGGAGGCCCTGGAGTCTCCCAGGTACAACCCTGTATTTTCTCCAATTGAAGCAGGTGTCTGGTGAGGTACAGACAGAAGGGAGCATTGTACTCAATTAGTGGTCTGATAAGGGTAGAGTACACAGAGTTAAGACCACCCTGGTCTTGGAGGTAATGTCAATATATATGATGTGCACAAAGCAAAATGTGTGTGACACCACTATGGACACATAGTGATGAAAGAGTTGATTGCTATCAATATGTGTTCCCAAGTCTCACAAAACAGTGTATGAGCTTAGAGTGTTGCTATGTATATCATAATTAGAAGGGGCACTTCATTGCCAAAGAAGACAATGAGCCATTGTACACTTTAAGGTTTCATCAGTGAGATTGGCACCAAACATTTGTGTGTGGCAGCTCCTTCCATAATATGTTACCATCATTGGGGGACTCTCTACTAGTGCATCCAGTTACCAGTCATCTTCAAACTTGGTCAACCACAGGCCAACTACCATTGCTTGCACTTCAGGAAAACAGTTTGCAAACAGTTGATGGCTCAAAAGAGAACTTGGGGTATTCTGATGGTAATTGGCCACTGTTGGATGTGGAATCCCCATCTTTGAGAATGTGTGTTATGTCAGTGAGCCAGTTGCCTATCCCTGTACTACTGTATGGCTTAATTCCCACATAGGAGATCTTCATTATGACACATGAATGGGGGATAGTGTCAAAGGACTTGGATAAGGCAACATAGGTGGTATGTTCTGTTATTCTTCATCCAGGTCTGTGGGGTCAGTATCCAAGAAGCCCACAAGGTTCAATAAGCAAGACATACACTTGCCAATAACAAAATGTATAGGGTCAAATGTGTTGAAGGTCATCTGTGTCCCTGAGGATATGGTCCATTCTGATTCTTTCCCTAGCCTTGCAGATACATATTTTTAGGCATAAGGGTAAATAGTTGTAGTTCTGCATGCTACCAGATTAATGTGCATTGCATAGCACACAACATTTGATATTCCATTTTGTACTGTAGTTATTACATGTGTGAAAAAAGTACTGAGACACCAGGGATGCAGCACTTGGGGGGTGGCAATAGGTGGATGTACTGTAAATATGTGACATTTTGTTAGATAGGGCCCTCAGTTTGTAATGTTTACACATGTAATTTCATGTCATGCACAGGAAATGGACAATAAACATCAGTAATGCAGCATAATATAAACATTTCCATAGTGAGGTGAGCAGCAAATTTGTGTGACAGTTAACAAAGTGCATATGTATGTGAGATACACATGTTTATGCGTAGGTAAGCAGTGCACAAATGTGAGCCACATTGCTAAAGCTTGACTGTTAATACTGAGTCTATGAAATACATCTGCTTCTTAACTCTGTGACAGCACATGTTAATGCATTGCTACATTCTTTTTTGGCCCAGATGATACTGGTTTTGAATAGAGAGCATCTAATACTTTCAAATACTTTTCATTACAGAGTGAAAATGCCATGACATGATTTGTTTATACCAGATGTGGTCACTGTGCATTGGTATGTGGTGCATACCTCCTCACAACCATGAATCGCAAAACGCAAAGGGATCCATTACTTTTTATGCTTCTTATGTGTGCTGTGCATGATTCTATTTTTTGACTAAACAAAAGGTGTTAAAAAGGGGTAGAAAGGAAAGTGGTGAAATATGGAGTAAGCAGAGGGAAGAAAAAAGTATGACAGTTAATACTGAGTCTCTGAAATACACCTGCTACTTGACTGACTCTGTGGCAGCACTTGTTAATGCAGTTAATGCAGTGACGCATTCCTTTTTGTGGCCAGATGGTACTGGTTCTAATACAGCTGTATGTAATACTTTTATCTACTTTCACATTACTGTCACTGTGCTTTGGAGCATGATGCACACTATCGCACAACAATTCATTAAAGAAAAGAAATGGGGAAGATAGGACACTGGTGAAATGGGGAGCAAACAGGGGGAAGAAGAAAGGGAAAGTAGGGCAGGAATGTGTAGGAGGGAGGTAGGAAAGCACAATAGCTATCCATTTCTTTAACAGTGTAAAGTAAACATATCTGCCAAATATTAACTGAAATTGGACTATCACTAGCAGAGAGCCAGGTGACCACAACACATTCATGTTGTATAGCTAATTGGACCAAATCAAGTGTGTCAAGAAGACACATGTTCAAATAAAAATATGATGATTTTTTTTGGGGGGGTAGGTGCCCATCTTTTTTTTTTTTTTTTTTGAGAGAAAGAGAGAGAGAGAGAGAGAGAAGAATGTTGGGGAAGGGAGGTAAGTTGGGTAGGCGAGGAAGCAATTTCAAACAGACAAGACAAACAAGACAAGAGGTTGGGGACACCTTGATTAGGGTGAAGGTTGGGACATCACAAACCCATGGTTGTCAATCTGGGTGACAGTGATAATCGAGTTCTCACCTATTGGACTGTCCTCATTGTTGCCTCACTCTGCTACTGGCGGGAGTGCCTGACAACTGTGTCTCCTCCTCCTGGTATTATGTAAATCAGGGAGAGCAGCCTCTCCAACTTGCATAGACATGCACCAACAGTGTGGTGCACAACACTATGCACCATCCCTGGTATTCATTGTGGGTGATAAAACCACCACCTCTGCCACTGCTCCCAGACGGTACCACTGGATCAGCCTCCGGGGCAGGACTACCTGAAGGGGCAGGTAACGCATGGGCAGCAGAGATGGTGCTGCCAGGTTGACTCCCAGACATACTGGGCAAGGTGGGCAGGCAGATCCTGTGGGGCAGACCTACCCCGCTGCACTGTGGAGTATTTAATGATGTGGCACACATTAATGACACAGACAAATTTTGATGACAGGTAATAAAAAGAATAGATAATAAAAAAATAAATAAAATAAAAATAAAATAAAAAAGAGAAAATACGGGTTGGGGTGAGAGGACAAAAAAGAGGCAATATTAGTACCTTCATATGTGCCATGACAATACATTAATACAGTTAATTGACTCTGCTATCTTAACTTTTACTTTTAAAACTATCAACTCCTTACATTTAAATTTTACTTTTAAGACTACCAGCTGCTAACAGATGCACAATATACTACAGATTGCAGCAAGTGCTCCTTGACATGTGCGTATATTGCACATATGATTGTTCCAGTTATACAAATTGCAGTTTACAGCAGGGCATGTGTGCCACTGGTATAGAACATTTACTTTAAATTTTTAATTTACACATAATTGAAGAATTAAAAATATTGTATAGTTGAGAAATGTGGGGCAGGATTCAGGAAGGCTTACACGGAGTTTAAGAGTAGTGTAAGCCTCCGTGTAAGCCTCCCGATCCAGAAACAGCCCAAACCTCCGTGTAAGAGACAGCTAACACGTCTCTTACACGGACTGGGCGTGGAAATGCTCAATACCTCATTTGCAGCTCAAAGATATGCAAATGAGGTATTTGAGCGATCCAGGAAGCCTAAACCAGTCCGTGTAACGGATGTGTTAGCTGCAGAAATGTACTCAGCTGACAACTGAGTACATTTTTGCAAAATTGACAACGGAGCTATGTCAGCTCCAAATAAAGGGTGCATATGTTTCATTTAGCATGCCAGTGGCCAAATATGTGGCCATTGGCATTAAAAAGTGTTGCAAAACTATTTAAAATAACTTTTTTTTTTTTCGTGGGATTTTCATGTGTAACTGCAGCGCACACCTGCGCAAACGGGGTGCGCTGCTTAAAACTGAAAACCGAAGCTTTTAAGCCCACAATTGTGGGTTTAATGTATTACATGGAATGACAATGCGGGGACTAGCAGACCAAAAACAATATGGCCTCCGTGTAGTGGTTGCCAAGGGGGGGAAGCTCCGTGTAAGAAATGTAACTAAGCATTACTAGGCAATCCTATGTAAATGAGGGTTACAATACTGAATCACA
>NC_056728.1:610706936-610819115 GCF_019279795.1 Protopterus annectens | reverse complement strand
CAACATTTAGATTTGCGTTTGGATTAAGCACTTGGCCTTCAGACCAGTTGTTTAACATTAGGGAGGTTTGTGGCAAGCACTGTGGTGGCAGGACACGTAGCTCTCATCCTTCTAAGTTGGGAACTGCTGATTGAGAGCCCATTGTCCAAGTGTATTAGTTCTGGTATAAGCAGTTGGCCTTCTGGCCAGTTATTTCACATTAACAAGGTTTGTGGTCTGCACTCTTGTGTGAGAATAGGCTGTACTCTGCCATTCATAGCTGGGAACTCCTGGTTTCAGGTTTATAGTGCCTGCATATTTGAACTGCATCTTACTGACATTGGTACACCTTGTTTGCTGTAGCATACACTACATCCAAGCCTCCTGCATCTAGCTTTGTTTATATGCTTGTTATTTGTTAGCTTGTTATTTCACTGGTACGCTACTTCCACATAATACACAGCTTCACAGCTCTTCTGTCAATCACTACTGATATCTGCATTTCTTACTGTACATATTTCCTTGTTACACTTGACAGCAATCGACTGCTTGTCATTTTTGCATTTACTTCATTGTAACACATTGCACTTAAGTTACCTGGCACTTGCTCACTGAAGCTATTCTATCAGTCAGCAGTAGAAATTAATATCAGTACACCCTCACTCACCACTGGACCTTGTTTCAATTATTATGGAATTCACAATAGTATTCTAGCATGCCCAAAGGTCAGTTGTCAATCTCCCCTCCAGTCCAGCTGGTGAGTGTGGTAATCCAGAGACAATGTTATAACAGCCGCATGTACACAGACAACCCCTTCCTCCTATCAACAAATTCGAACACATGTGAGTGATGCAACCATATACCGAACTGGAGGCCAGGCTGTCTCTACTCAATACTGCCATAACCAGTCAGGTGGAGGAGGAAACCACACTCACTACAATTCCAGTCTCACGTAGACCTACCACGACAGCAAAACAAACACATAATCACACAAAAACATACTCGGAGGCTCAGAATAAAGATCTGCCTAAGCAGCAGACACCTCCAAAGCAGACACCCAAGCAACCGCTACCCCAAAACCAAACACGTGCAACTTATATCTCACAAAGCCAATGTGCTGAACACTCACAGCCCTTAACAGTACACAACACTCCTCATACACTTGTAATAGGTGCCTCTATCATCAGGCACACTGACGTCACGTTCACCAGGCTGAACTAGGAGAGGGTCACAGTGTGCATCCTGTCGGGCACTACGACCCGCCACATAACACAAGCACTCAAGTAACTCCAAGGCAACTACAAATATGACTCACTCACTCATTGTCCATGCTGGTTTGAATGACCTGGCACATACCTCCCTGGACTACATGACAGGAGACAGAAAGGAGCTCTGGGAGCATGTAGCCCAAGACAGTATGACCCTGACCTTGAGTAGCATCTTACCCTCACCAAAAATGATGCCACAATATCAAGGCAAGATAATCACTTTCAACAATTGATTGACATACTGGTGTCATTCACAGGTGATCCAATGCCTGTCAGCTTGGGATAATATGCTGTACAAGCCACGATGCTTTGCTAGGGACAGCTTGCACCTCTCACCCCTGGGCTTTTGGATTTTGGCAAAGGCTCTTGCTACACCCATAGTGCCTTTATTAGGCAAGGCTCATAAGGCAAACCCACATCCATACGTATCACAAAGGATGAGGAACTACGAGTAATGCTACTCAACACCAGAAGTCTAAACCTCAAGATACACGCACTCAAAACTCTACTTAGCAGTATGGACATCGATATCTGTGCAGTAACAGACACCTGTTTCAGGTTTCCCAGGAGCACACCAGTACTACCACGTTATACCTGTTACCATTCTTGTCGGCCCCAACACTTGGACTAAACAACAAAAGGAGGGGGACTATCAATATTCATCAAAGATACCCACACCTCCACATTGGTGGCAAAGTACCACATAGGTGTTAAGCCATTAAGTACAGAAGAAGTAATTGGGGACCTGGGGAACAAACTTGATAGCAATCTGTCATTTGACAACCACGTGGCCAAAGTGGATTGAAAGACATGTTATATAGCCCAGCTAATCATGAAGGGATTCACATGTACAGCAGGGGAGGTCATTGTGCCTCTTTACTCATCCATCATCAGGCCTATAATTGAGTACAATGCCCCTTTTGGGATGTACCTAACCAGACACCTACAGCAACTGGAAAAACCCCAACAGTACCTCATCAAAGGGCACAAACAGATGCCATATGCTACCCAGTTAAAGAAAAGCCAGCTGGACTCAGTGGCATACTGCCTGTTCAGAGGCAATCTGTGCCTGCCATATACAGCCATGTCCAACCCAGAAGTAATGGACATGCTGCACCTCAGGAAATCAAACTCCCATACAGCCACACGCTCAGGAGACCTGAACCTTAGCACTGACATAGATAGGACATGCTGGAGGGACATATTCATAACCCAGAGGCTCCCTTCACTCTGTAATGAACTCACAGTACAGGTTAGGCAGAGTCCCTCATTGACTCTCTTCCATAGGAATCTGGATGAGTGGATGGAGATTATAGTTGTACTCTGGTTACCACTTCTATGTCACTGTTAGACAGAGGCACAGTATACTAACCTCGGAAAAGGGCATAGCAACATACATTTTACTTGGGTGGCAAAAGACAAACACATTCTACTAGGCTTATCAATGCCCTAGGGCAAATAGCCTAGTATGAACCTATGAACCTATGTGTACTGCTATACTACTTCTGCCATATGTTGCATGTGTGTGTGTTGTGGGGGATGCACAGGTAATGGCCAGATATTTCTGCACAGGCAACACTTCTGAAACACTCTGGGTGTTCATCCCTACATACTGTATGTGTGTTGCCATCCAACCCTGTGATGTGGACACACATTACTCAGCCTGGATATACATATCCCAAAAACACCACAAGCACAGTACATTACCTTGCTATTAATGTATGTAATTACACAGTTATTCACTAGTTAGGACTGTGATGCTATCCATGCAGCCCACTGGGCCAGTGGAAGCCACAACACACACTGCTGGCCCCTTTGCAAACGCTTAACACAGACATCCCACATAGTGCATGTAATGTGCACACACATATCTAACCCAGACCGTATGCACAACACATATTTATCCTGTCCAGTGGACTACAGATACAGGCACATTGTATAACAATAGCAGGAGGCTACTGCAGCACAGGGCAGATTCACATGAAGGCAAGGCATCTGTGGTCAGCAGTGGTAAGATGCTTCACATTCATCAAATGCACAGATATTGGCAACATTGTTCCAGACATTTTAGGTGTAGGTATCCCCCCCCCATTCTCCTACACAGGTGGAATTAGTTATCACAGATGACTGTAACCTCCCTATCATCTCACATGTCCAGGTAAGGGCCACCCTCAACATTGCAGAACACACAGCATCACTGTTACAAAATGGTATCCCTGGATGTGTGATACGTTCACCCCTAGAGGACATAGCACCACATTACAGACTGATATTACACCCTGGCCATACTACAGGATATGTACCTGAACAGTGCCATACATACACAGTGGTCCCACACCAATGAGGAGGAACCTCTACTGCCCTGGGAACTACCGCATCATATGCATAACTGGCCTTGTGCTCTAAGCTATGGAAGTTTTAAGTATGGACGACATGTACAGCAATATTACATATGTATATATATCAGGACTATGTACACACAACCTATCTCATGGACATACCTATAGATAGTGAACTATGATACATTTGGAGGTTTCACAGTAAACACAGTATTGACCTGCTACTTTGCATCACCTGTGTTTGTGTCACCTGTTGCTGTGTCAGTGGTGCTACTTGCTGTTTGCTGCTGCTGCTGCTGCTGGTTGTGTTGCTGGCTGTCTTTCTTTCTTTTTTTTTTTCTTCTCTCTCTGTCTCTCTCTCTCTCTCTTTCTCTGTCGGTTTTGTGCAATGAATGTATTGCATGTGTGTAGTGTTACTACTGGATGCTTTTGTAGGTATCTGCATAGGTCCATGTGATGGCCTCTGCACCAATTGTAAGGCAGCATTTGCTAATTGCATGCAGCCAGTTGTGTACTGATTGCATGTCTCACTGTGATTTCAGGACAGTGCTATAAAAGGGTATGTGAGATAGGCGTTTTCCCTTTCAGATTGTAAGGGTGTGGACCATGCTGGTATGCTGTCGACAGTGTTCTGTGAGTGTGAAGGTTAGTCAGTCTCTCATGTTTCATGCTGTGTTGTAAATTCATGTTGCTGCATTTCTCTCACCTGTTCCCTGTAGTGAGTGTGTATGCATACTGACACCTACAACTATATTTCATATGTATTAATATATATATATATATATATATATATATATATATATATATGTGTGTGTGTGTGTACATATACATACTTTCATATATGTACATTAGTTGACATTATTGGGTACAAGCTAACAATTAGCAGGGCTGTTTCCGTTAACACTAAACTAGTATGGGAATCCAGTAACTGGGACAGTAAAAGTCTACCTGAAATGCTTTGGGTAGTACACATACTATATTGCCTTTATCTTCATTCCTACTATTACATGTTCTAGTTATTTTAGCACTATATTCCTGTATGAGAGTCATGGCTTAGTGGTAGGTCATACAGACTAGTGTTACAATGGTCTTGTGGTAGGGCCTAATAGTATGCTTTTAATTTGCTTTCAAATTGAGTACAGGGCCTATCAATCAAAGTGCTGGAGGCACCTTTAAGCAGTTAAAAGGGTTAGTAGGTCTCACAGGAGTCAGGCTGTGTTGCAGATTCTGGTTGCTGCATTTATCTTCACTGTTTCCTGTAGTGAGTGTGTATGGATACTGACACCTACCACTATATTTCATATGTATTAATAAATATATATATATATATATATATATATATATATATATATATATATATATATGTATGTATGTATGTGTACATATACATACTTTCTTATATGTACATTACCTTACATTATTATGCACAAGCTAACAATTAGCAGGGCTGTTTCTGTTAACACTAAACTAGTATGGGAATCCAGTAATTCAGGCATTAAAATTCTACCTGACATGCTTTGGGTAGTACACATCCTATATTGCCTTTATATTGATTCCTACTATTACATGTTATATTTATTTTAGCACTGCATTCTTGTCTGAGAGTCATGGCTTAGTGGTAGGTCATACAGACTATTGTTACCGAGGTCGTGGGTTCGAGACTGGCAGTGGGAATTTATTTTTCTTTCAAACTGAGTATAGGATCTGTCAATCAAAAGTGCCAAAGGCACTTTTAAGCACTTAAAACCAGGTCTGCGCTCGTTTGGGCGGAGCTCACGCATGCGCACTGGCGGTGAGCTACGTGCACACAAGCGCACACCTGCGCTATTTTCTTTGAAAGAAAAGAAAAAGGGGTGACAGGAAAGTGGTGAAAAAGGGGTCACAAAGAGGGTAAAACAGTAGGGAAACAAGCTTGGAATTTGCAGGAAGGATGTAGGTGAGGCCCATAGCTGCCCATGTTTTTCTCAGCAACAGCTGTGCATTTGTATGCAATTTGGTGTGACATTTGGAACCTTCCACCCCTGAGAGAGTTGCCAGGACAACATTAATACCTGTTGTACAGCCAATTGTAATTAACAGTTTCAATGTCCAGTGGACATGTGTGCAACATGGACAGCTATGTATGGGGCGTAATTTTTTTGTGGGTACAGAGTGCCCTTTTTTTATCAGGTGAGAGTGGTATGTCAGGTGAGGTAGTCGGTATAGCTGGGGAGGTAGGTTGGGTAGGTTAACAGACAAGACAGACAAGACGCATACAGGGGCGGTGTATGACACATGTGGGGGTGTTACACAATTGACGAGGATGGAGGTTGGGATATCCAGGGCACATGAGTCCACAGATGGCAACAGTGCATCTGATATCCCCACCCATAGGCAGTTGCCACTGTTCCTTCACAGCCCAGGATGGGGCTGTGCTGGGGGCTGTGCAGGCGGGACAACGGGCATGCCTGTAAGCTGTGCCACCTGGGCCTCAAGCTGGCGAAGGGGCCCAAGTACAGAGTCTTGGATCTCCCTTCGCACCACAGACCGGACACCTTGGAGGGTGAGTGGACGAGCTCCTCCAGCCACGCTTGCAGAGGGGGGACGGGCCCCATCCCCTGCAGCGCTTCCACCTGAAGGTGGCACAGGGCCACCGGAGGAGGGTCCAGCCTGGGCAATAGTGCCAGGTGCAGTCGCCAGCTGAGGTGGGAGAGGTGGGTCCGCTGGGACCTGCCTTCCCAAGTGTTCTAGGTTTGTGAGTATGTTATGTTAGTTTGGGTTAGTGGCATATTATTCCATTCAAATTAGTTGTAACAGCATGCATTGGTATTCCCATTAAACAAACACCCAGATATTAACACCATTGAACAACGGGCATATCAATATCACATGCATTATTTGAACGGAAATACACAATCAAACAACATGCAGGGTTGATTAATGGCAACAGGCCATCAGATTTGCAGGTATGAACAGGGCACATGCAACAACAGACATGCATATATTTTTGAAACAGGACAAATGTCCATGGTTAATGAAATGTTCACATACCAGTATTTAGTGAGTGTTTTAATTTGCAATTATAGGGTGGGGTGGAGAAAGAAAATGATGACACATTCATAAATTATACATTGATATACATTTGTAATAGGAACACAATTAACTTGTGGGTGATAGTTTAAAAATTATTTTTAATTGACTGTCATGCTAGACCTGTTACAGATACATCACTATCCTAGTTATTTTGAATTTGATCAGATACATCATCCTGCTACACTTTGATGACAGGGCAGGGGACAACTATGGATGTTTAGTATGTCAGACAATCATTCATTCTATCTGCAAATTGTTGACTGTCATCACCATATACAGATTTTGGCCTGAACATTCAAGATTCAGACACACTGAAATCAGTTTGGGATGTTAAGTTTTAATTCCCACATGCATTTAGTTCTGTAGAACCACACTGAAGCTTATATATTCAGGAGTTATTACTACTTTATTTATTGATACATGACCCTTTCTGTCACTCTCACACATCCTGCTATTTCACAGTTCAGGTTGGTACTTCTAGGCTTTGTTCACATATTAGACCTGTAGTGATTCAAACACTTTCCAGCAGCCTCACTTCTGTCATGATTCAGCATTTCAACAGGGGATATATCTCACATGTGATTACCTCTGCTTCTGAAGCTGTACTCTTGAGACTACTGCAGGTTATACTACATTTAATTAATGGTGGGACATCTGTATTACAGCACTATTTATTTCTATCAATTATATTTCCAGTTTCACTTGCATACTGATGAACTTGCTGCAGCCATACCTGCAGACTTTCACTTGTTGCTTGCACATTCTATTACTTTTAATCAATGCACTGCAGTGTTCTGCTACATGCTACACTATAATATTTATTTACAAGTACTAGGTGGGGTTACTAACCTGCATGGTGGTGCAGCCGCGCCAGCCTGCGGTCATATGCCCATCGACTCATAGAGCGGACACCTGCAGCTGTAAGACAAAATGAGTAATATTGGAATACACATCTCCATGGTATCAGCTAGTTGAATTCCTTACATACATAAGTAAAATGTAACTTACTCAGTAGTGGGGTGTTGGGCATACCCGGGCCTCCTGGATCTATTGGGTCAACTGGTCTTGTTTACGTCATTTCAGGTCCGCATGGTGGTGACGGACCTGCTCACCAGTACGTGGAATCCCAGTAGCACTAGTGAGATCATGAGCCAACTGGTCCCATTCCTCCGCCCTGTACGCTCCCCATGAGACCTGGCCCTGCATGAGTTGGGCCTCATGATGGTGAACTAGGAGCCAGACCATCTGGACTCCTCAATGCCCCACCGCTGTGCTCGAAAGCAACGTCCCTCCCCTACTCCACTCATTCTGCCTGCAGGTCTATTCTACAATCGTTTATGCTGTGTATTCCCGCCAATAGGGCTTATATATGCCAATTTTCCTGCACATTTCTATGATTGGCCGTTTTGGAATTGTATCTACTTCACAGAAACTGCTTTCTCATGCTCCATTTTGGATTACATCCTATATATATGCTATTTCTGCATTTCTAAGTACTGCTGTCATGGCTTAGTAGTTTAGTACCTTGACTCTAGTGCATGGTATCCTGGGTTCGAATCTGACCACTGATTTTTAGTTTTTATGACTGTCTAGACATGAGTTTAGGACCTGTCAATCAAACATGCCAAAGGCACTTTTAAGCACTTAAAACCAGGTCTGCGCTCGTTTGCGCGGAGCTAACGCATGTGCACCGGCGGTTAGCTTGTGGGCGCGGCACGCACCTCCGCGCAAATGGTGTGCGCTGGGTTAAACCTTAATTGGCTAGTAACACGCATGTTAAGCTAAGCACAGCTAGTTGCACACAGTTTGAGCCTGTTAAACCAGTGCCTAGCTACGGGCAAGCAATTTGCAGCCTGTGAAACACTACTCAGCTACGGGCACTCTGTCTCACTGCAGTTTAGCTATCAGTACATTTCTAAGTATTTTTATTATTGTATTACTTGGAAATATATGCTCCATTTCATTCCATTTTACAAAAGGAAATACTTTTACATTTGCACAATACTGTCAGGGGCCTTTTTAGTGCTTATTTACAACAACAAAAAAAAGGCTGTTGTGTGGGCTCGAACCTTGCCTGCCTGCTTTTAAGCCGATAACTCTACCGCTATGCTATTACTTTGTGGCTTACTTTGCATCTTTAGTTCTTATATCCTTTCCCACTGATTGCTAACTGCAGTTGCGCTAGTAGCACACCCGTGCACACGAGCGCACGCAGTAGCAAACATTTATGGGGTTTTAAACAAAATAAAACAGTTTTCATTTTCATTTTATAACATCTGTTCACTTTCAACATTGCTGGTCTGTGGGGGCATGTGTTGTGTAGTTTGTTTATTCACATTTCCATGGCCTCTCTCGTAGCTGTTTGATTTCTGCCATTACAGACTTCCGGGGGCGTGTCCGCTTGCAGGGCTTGGCCTACAGACACGCCTCCTGCTGTCTTACACAGACCGTGTAAGAGTTACAGTGTGATTCAGCATGCCTCATGCACCTCATGCATATGCATGACATGCTGACATCACACCGTTTAACTGCAGCCTCCGTATAAGAGTTATAACTCTTACACGGAGGCTTCCTGAATCCTGCTGGTGGTCTTTGAACCCACAACCTCTGACTAAAGTCTAATATTGTACTCTTGGTGTGTGCTACAGACTAAAGCATGCATACTTTCTTTTACAGTTGAACTATGCATGCTGAATTTGATATTGTAATATTGGACTCCTGGATTGTGCTACAAACTAATACATGCATACTTGCTTTTACAGTTAGGATATGCATGCTTAATTTGATACAACTCTATAAAATACCAAAAAAGCTCTCTAACTTTCAATGATGGAATAACAATACTATTCTGCATACATACCACATGCTTCCCTCATCCTCACCAATCTAGTCCAATGGGTTCATACATTAACCATACAGTTCCTGACAGCTGTGAAAAAAAACAAAACAGAGCAGAATGCCATTACAAATACCAGTCTTGCCTATATTCAGCATTTAATTCTTACAAGTACTCTGTGTAGTTGATACTTACTCAGGTGTGGAATGTCCACAGTCCTAAATTCCTCTATTCAATGGTCGATGGTATCCCTCCTCCTCTTCTTCCTAAGGTCATTATAGTGATGCCTGTATTGTTCACCACTGTAGGGGATACCAATGGCACTGATTACAGCCTAGGCTAAACTATTCCAAGCTTCTAACTTATACTAGCAGCCAGAATAGCTCCCCTGCAAAAGCCTGGCACTGTGATTCTTAACTAGGAGTCCAATACAATCTCGGATTCCTGGACACCCCACCCCTATGCCCTAAACCTAACACCTTTCCCACAAATGCCTCCCATGTCTGCTATGGGTCAACAGCAATGGAGAATGATGTATTCCCAGCAATTCCAGTCATCACATTTACTGAAAGTGCACACACTGTTTGAAAATATTGTGCAAACACGGTGCTTGGTAGTAAGCACCACTGAGCTCTGTGTTTGGACAATGGTAAGTGGAGAGCAACAATAGCAAGCAAAGCAAATTCAAGGTTATTGGATGTACAGGGAGTTGTGTATGTGTGTTAGCAAATTTGAAGGCCAGGACAATCCAGATAGCAGAAATATACGTACAGGATGGGTCTATATTAGAACATCGAAGTTTCAGAACTTCGAATGTTCTAATATCGAGCCCTATTCAGCAAAAGCTGAAAACATCGAACATACAGAACAGCAAAGTTTTTCCTAGGGAAAATAATTTGCTGTTCCAAAACACATACACACAACACAAGCACACCAAACAAACAGCAATCCACACACATACACCTAAAATCTTACACCTATTCTTACACTAAACTATACACACACCACTAACTATCCACTTACCTTAACCCAAACCCTAACCCTAAGGTCCGTCACTATCGCAAACTCACCTCACCCGCACCCTAACCCTAACTCACCTACCACACCCTAACCCTCACGTCCACACAATCGCATACTTACCTGACCCATGCCCTAACCCTAACTCACCTAACCGGCCCTAACCCAAACGTCAACACAATCGCACACATACTAACCTGCACCCTAACCCTAACTCACCTAACCCGCCCTAACCCTCACGTCCACACAATCGCACACATACCTAACCTGCACCCTAACCCTAACTACTCTAACCCGCACTCAATAGCAAACTTACCTGAACCCGACCCGAAACTTTCCACCACAGTGCTGAAAATACAGAAAAACAGAAACAACAACCAAATTCTTTCCCTAGGAAAACATTTGGTTTTCTGTTGCTTCAGTATATTCAGCTTTCCCTGAATAGGGTTCGATATTAGAACATTCAAAGTTTTGAAACTTTGATGTTCTAATATAGACCCTTACAGGAATATAGTACACAATATACCCACATTCATACTTTTGAGAATAAATGGGATACCACATAGATAAATGAATGAATACATAACTGACACAACATTAATGGCTCAGTCCTCATAGAAAAGATTAATATCAGCTACACCATGTCAAGTGTTATAAGTGAGAATGACTATAATGGGAGATGGGACAGCAGTAAAAGTGTATGGAATATATTCAAACCTAGGACTATGTGTATGGCAATGCTACACTTACACATGTTGTTCAAGAAGGGTGAGAAAGCACTTGTCATTGCTATAAACTGGAATGTCACAACAGTAAAACAAAGTGTTCACATCCTGCACTAGAACCCAGGATCATCTGTACTACAGATGTACATTTATACCTTCTGTCACAGGACTAGTTACAGGACATTCTCTATTTTACTAATCATTCTGAAGGTCTCACTATTAACTGCTGCACAATGTCCCTTAGTGGGTTTGCGTGATGCCTAATAGAATTAATTGAATGCATCAGGTTTCTGTTTTTGACTGTCTGGGTCCTGCCTGGCCAGTTGCTCAGTTTATGCTAAGCAGCACAGCACATTGCACAAACAGTGTGCACAAAAATAAGGGAGATGTATTTGAAATGAAGAAAAGCAATCTATGACATACACACTAGAAAATGATAGTACACATCAGATATTTCTACATAGGACAGGATTACAATTCTCACATTATGCACCTTTAGAGCACAGGATGGGTGCCTTATCACTCTTTGCCACACACGCAGCTTTGCAGCAAATAACCTAATATGCACACAACCAACTGCAACAGCATCTACATTTATATTAAACCTACAAGTGTTATTTGTATATGTATTAGTTTTGTTTGTAGTGCACCTAGTGATCACACAACTTGTCATGATTATTGCTTGCAAATATACAGCTCTGCCTTATATTTCTGCACTTGCTGGCCATTCTTTATTAATCTGAGCAGTAATCTGAGACATGCAATATGTAAGCCATTCAATATCATTGGCCTTAAATGTGTGAGGATATTAGGTGAAAATAATATTATATGCAGCTGCCAACAAATGAAGGGCAGGTTGGATTCTAAGGAACACTACCTGTGAGTTGTGTGTCGTTTACTTACATATCGAACCTTACATCTAACACTCTGTAGATCTAACCTGATACACCCAGTGGAAGTAAGGAAGCCTCCAATGTGCTGTGCTTTCCTTCTCACAACCACTAATCATTCACAGTTGCAATCTATTAAATACAAACACTGAGGGAGTGCCAGCACTTTGTTTACATCTCCTACATGGATCCAAGTTTTTGTGTTTCAGCAGTTCTAATGAGTTCATTTGCATATTCGCTGTGCTAACAGCCCTGAACCTACACCATATAAAATGCAACTGTGTGGCTAGGCAAACAGATGGTGAAGAGGGTTATAGATGTTTGGAAGACTACAAAAACCCTTTTTCCTTTAGTATATATCTGCATCGTGGAGTATGGAACTTCAGAAGGCATGCTTCCATTTTGTCACCTACATACTGCATATGCTGTAATGTATTTAAGAACAATCTGAAGCAAAGGCTTTTGCAGTTTTATCTCAAGGCATTAGTTAGAGGTGTACTGATGGCATGGGCATGTTTGTCAAGTAATTTCAGAGGTATACATGATTGCCCATACATGAAAATCAATGACTGTGTGATAAATACATGCAAATGTTTCAGGGACAGGTCCTTTGATAGCACTTTTAGCATTTCAAAGATGGTTTATTAACAAAGTGGGTCATTTGCCTGTTGTTTTGGGTGGGGAGAGCAATGGTGAGTTACTGTTATACAGTGCTTTTTTGTAAAGAAACAGGTGGTGGTTCGCATATGTTGCATTTGGGTCAACCCCCCAGAACCCCCCCCCCCCATGCAGCCATTCCAGTGTCTCATTATTTGGCTATTTCTCCCCAATTGCCATACACACTGTTCAAAACTCTCAGTGTGCATACTTCTTTCTGCTTTACTTCTACAATGATAACAGATATTTGGATTTAATTTAAAACTTTTATTTCAAATTTTCCAGCCAAAAACTGATAGCCGTTTGCTAAACAAAGTGATACAGTCTCACAATGAAAACAGACTTAGCAATACAACTTCTGTGACTTTGAAACTCACATTCATTGAAACAGCATTGAAACCCACATTCAAAGAAAATGCATCTGGCCAGTGGCAGATTAAGTTTACCTTTGGGCTGTTTTCAAATCAGACTCCTTGCACACATTTTTAGGACCATGCAAAATTTCTTTGATTCACCTTCCTGATTGTATTAAATTACAATATATAACAATTAAATTATATCCCTTGTATATACAACACCACTTGTTAGAGCATGTTTTAAATTTATAGCCAGCAAACAACCAAAACACATGAACCAATAATACCAAACTGCCCAGTTCAGAATATTTCAGCCATAAAAGGCCACTCAGACTTCTGTCATTACAGCCCACCAATATCAGTCAATATCCACAGTCTCTGCAGAAGTAAAAGTCATCTGAATAATTCCACATTAAAGAGATCTGACTGCAACTAGTGAGAAGGTTGTTGCTAGCAAAAAACTTTACATTTAAATATTTCATCTACAAATTCATTGCCTGCTGCCCTTGACAAATGAATTGCCTATGTTACATTAAAAATAATAATCTGGTAATACTGCAATAGGAAATGGATGGCAAACTAAAACAGGTTCATGGTTACTAGGCATCCTATCCAAAAGAAGACATACTCACAACTGCAGCACCCCTCCCTCTTAAAATCCAACACAGTATCAGCAAACCATCTACATGCTGTAGCAATAGAACCCACAGCATTCTGCATCAAAACAAAGGTATGTTACCTGATGTGCTACTAACACAGCTATAAAACTCTAAACACACAACAGTGATACCATTTGCTAAGCAAAACAGTTGCATATTTTGGATAGAGGATTCATGCACTTGTTTCCTGTAGCTAAGGTACAGGGCTTGAGCCTAAGCAAATTACTAACCAGCTGCTAACCCTAATTAGGGCATTTCAATGTCACACACACACACACACACACACACACATATATATATATATATATATATATATATATATATATATATATATATATGGGTCCCTACCAAATAATAGAAAAAAACTAATTTGATGGAAAATCATTTGGTTGAAACCAAAACATAGAAAGCTCAAAACACTGAAAACTCATTTGAATAAAAATCAACACTGAAAATGCTATATGCTCTTTTCCCCACGGTAGTGCAATCCTGGAGTTATTATATACATATAGTTAGGGGGGGTGGGGGGCACATCCCTCCACAATGGGGGGTGTGGGGGCATAGCCCCCCACATACTTCATACATTTTAAACCCTACACATGGATACTTATAACTACAATGAATAACTGTTTGGAGAAAACAATATTTACATAATCTACACTCACTGCAGAAGGGTGATGAAGACATGCCAGTTCAGCAGCAAAAGCACTGAGCAAGTATTTGACATTTTCTTTTTTGCTAACTATCAGACTGACTGGGTGAAATATTTGGCTACCTGTAGCTGCTCTGCGTTTTATGTGGGACAGACATCCAGGCCTTTAAAATTCAGAGTATGTGAACATCTAAATGACATCAGGCACAAGAAGCTTACGAATGCCTTATATAAACATACATAAACATACTGTGGTACATAAAAATGCATCTTTTATTTTTACTGTGATTGACAGAATCATTGGACAGAGAATCAATAAATCAGGATGGCATCAAATATTAAATAATAATAAGAAAAATGGATTATCAAACTGGTGGCACTGTTTTCACCAGGTCGTAATGAATATCTTTAAATGGTCAGCTTAACTGAATAATTAAATAATCAAGTTTAAGCTCACTATTGTTATTATGCATGTCTCTGTGCTATCGTCCATTTGCTATTTTTGTTACTTCATAGGTTCATAGGTTCATAGGTAGGTACTAGGTTATCTGCCCGAGGGCATTTATAAGCCTAGCCAGAGTGTGTCAGCTTTCGTCGCCCCATTGATTAATTAACTGATCCTTTGTCATGCAGAGCCAATGAAGTGATCCCAGGGGTGTCTTTTCTGTTACCCATCCACTCGTCAAGGTTTCTCTTGAAGAGTGTTAGTGAGGGGCTCTGCCTGATGTAATTTGGAATTTTGTTCCAAAGCATGGGGAGTCTTTGTGACAGGAATCTATCCCTCCAGCATGTTCTATTTATTGTTGTGGTGAGGTTTAGCTCATTAGAGTGTGTGGCTCGCAGTGACTTGGATTTCTTTAGGTGGAGCATGTCCATCAATTCTGAGTTGGACATGGCTTTGTAAGTCAGGCAGAGATCACCTCTGAGTAAGTGATATGCCACTGAGTGCAGCCGGAGATCTTTCAGTCAGGCTGCATAGGAAATATGTCTGAGGCCAGTAATCCTCTTGGTGAGGTACTTTTGTGGTCTTTCCAGCTGTTGGAAGGGTCTTGTGAGGTACATCCCAAATGGGGCATTGCACTCTATGATGGGTTTAATGAGTGATGAGTAGAGTGGCACTATAACCTCTTCATTTCTAGATGTGAACCCTTTAGTAATTAGATGGGCCCCATAGAGGGATTTCCTAACTACTTTGGCAATATGGTTGTCAAAGGAGAGATTACTATCTACCTGGATCCCTAGATCTCTTATTACCTCTCCTGTATTAAGGGGGCTGCCACCTATGTGGTAATTCGTGGGTGTTTTGTTTTTCCCAAATGGGATGACTATGCATTTTTTGGCATTGAGCTTGAGGCCAAGACTTTGACACCAGGTGTCCGTCTCAGTAAGGCCCTTTTGGAGGATGTCCATGTCAGTCGGAGAGTCAATCATGGCTCCCAGTTTGCAGTCATCGGCGAACTTGGTTAGCCATAGTCCTACTGTGTTTGCCTGTACTTCTGAGAAGTATATGCCGAACAGTAGGGGTCCCAGGACTGAGCGTTGTGGGACACCACTTGTGACTGGTTTAGAATCAGACCTGGAGCCTGCTATTCTTACTGTGTGAGTTCTGTCTGTAAGCCAGTTGGCAACCCATCTCGTGACATAGGGGTTTATGTTCAGGCTGGTGAGTTTTCCTGTAATACCCGAGTGGGGAATGGTGTCGAAAGCCTTGGCGATGTCAAGGTAGGCTGTGTGAACCACCTTTCCCTCATCTATGGCATTAGTGACTGTCTCAATGAAGTCAACCAGGTTTAGTAGGCATGATCTGCCCTTAACAAAGCCGAACTGGGTCGGGTCAAGTGTTTGGAGGTTCCCAATGTCTTTGTTAATGAGTTCCATGATGATGCGCTCCATAGCCTTGCAGACCAAGCTAGTCAGATTTATAGGGCAATAGTTACCAAGGTCAGTTGTGGCCCCTCCTTTGTGGAGAGGAGTAACCTTTGTTGTGCGCCATTCTATGGACACATAGCCTGTGGAGAGGCTGAGGTTGAACAGCGTGTTTAGGTGGGGGGTTAGTTCGTTCTGTAATTTGTGCAAGATGCAGCCTGGGACACCATCTGGTCCCATTGACACTGTGTTTTTAGCTTTTGAAAGGGCTGTTTTCACCTGTGCGTCTGTGATGTTTGGGACACTACACTTTTCTGATATTGTTGTGGGCCCTATAGGAGGTGAGAGGGGGTGAGGTTTGCACTGAATTTATCTGCCAGGATGTTGGGAATATCAGTAGGTTCAGTATATTTTGTGCAATTTTGCACTAGTTCAGTGGATATCTGTGAGTTGCCACTTAGATTCTTAACATAGCTAAAGAAGGCTTTGTGGTTATCTTTTGAATCCTTGGCTATTTTTCTTTCGAAGTTAGTCTTGGATGATTTCATGAGGGACCTCAGTTTCTTACTGATACTGATCCGGGATGTCTTTTCTTCTTGGGATTTGCTTTTTTTCTGAACTAGTTTCCTCCTTCTGTTGTATAGTTTATTGCAGGGGTCCACCAAACTGGTTTCCTTCTCTTAGTGGAGTGAGTCTTGGTTTTGCTAGGGATGGCATGATCCATGCATCCTTGTAGGTGCTCATAGAGTGCATTTGTAAAGGTTTCTGCATCTTGGGCAGCATTATCCTTTAGCATGGGGGCTGTGAAACTTACCACCTCTGTCTTAAGTAAGGTGAAGTTTGCTTTAGAAAAGTTTTTTACAGTGGTTTCCTTAGTTGGGGGTGATGGTGTGGTGTGGACATCCAGAGTGATTAGTTTATGATCTGATCTAACCAGTGATGGGTTGACCTCCGGTGTGGAACACCTGTCGCCCATGTTGGTGATGACCAGGTCCAATATGTTTTCACCTCTGATAGGGGAGTTTACCAGCTGATCCAGGGCGTTTGAGATGATGAATTCCAGGAAGCGCTGGGCCTGGGAATTTGTACTTGAGTAGTTTTCCGAGTGAATGGTAGGGTGATTGAAATCGCCCAATATCAGGGTGTTTGGTAGGAACTTCATGTTTTCCAGTGTCTCCAGAAAGGTGGAGTGGTGGTCCTGGGTCATGGAAGATGATCTGTAGCAGGCTACAATTTGCATTGCAGATTTGCCCGATGTTAGTTGCACATGGATGATCTCAGAGGTATCATGCTATGCCACTAACCTGGAGGTGTAGGTATCCTTGATGAATATGGATACACCCCCTCCTTTTGTGTTTCAGTCCATGTTCTGTGACCAAAACGTGTGGTATGAGTTGTAGCCCGGTAGTGCTGGCGTGCTCTCTGGAGACTTGAACCAGGTTTCAGTTACTGCACATATGTCGACGTTCTCCATACTGAGGAGTGCTTCGAGCACATGCATTTTGAGATTTAAACTCCTGTTGTTGTGTAGCATAACCCTCAGTGTTTTGTTAATTGTGCTGTTTACGGAGGTGGGTTTGACTTTTGAGCCTTGCCTGAAAAAGGCACTATGGGGGCAGCAAAAGCCTTGGCCAGTATTCGAAAGCCTGGGGGTGGCAGGTGCAAGCTGTCTCTTGTGAAGCAATGCGGCATGTCAAGCATGTTGTCCCAGGCTGACAGACACTGGATCCTCTTTGAATGGCACCAGAAGCTTAGCCAGTTGTTAAAATTGATCATTTTTTCTTTATACTGAGGTGTCATTCTTGGTGAGGGCAGGGTGCTACTCAGGGTCAGGGTCATACCAGCCTGGGCTGCATGATCAGAGAGATCTTCCATGTCTCTTTTCATGTATTCCAGGGAGGTATGTCTCAGGTCATTCACACCAACATGAACAATGACATAGTCATATTTGTACTTGTTCTGGAGTGACCTGAGTGTTTGTGTTATGTGGCGATTCTGGCTCCCGACAGGCAGCTAACAGTAACCTTCTGCTTGTCCAGCCTAGTGAGTGGGACATCAGTGTGCCTGATTATAGAGTCACCTATTACTAGTGTGTTAGGTATGTTATTTCACCTGTGATTGTGTGGCGCACTGATTTTGTGTTTTATGTGTTGTCTGGTTTGTGACAGGAAGTGCAGGTTGTTTGGGTGTCTGCTTTAGAGGTCTCTGATGCTTTTGCAGGTTTTTATTTAGAGCCTCCGAGTCTGATTTTGTGTATTTATGTGTATTTTTTGCCAGTGCTGTTTTAGTAGGTCTGTGTGCGGCTGGAGGTGTGGTGCAAGTGTTAACCTTCTCCTCTTGACTGTCTGTTCCAGTCTTGGGTGGAGACAGCTTAGCTTCCAGTTTGGCTATATAATTGAATCTCTCGCATATGTTAGTGTTTTGTGGTAGGAGGAGAGGGTTGTATACTTAATCTATTTAACTGTGGAGATTTTCTCCCTAGGCCTCCACTGTAAATGGACCTGGTCCATTTGGATTATCCTGGTTAACAAATGTAAAATAAATAAAAATCATCATCTTCTTTCGGCTGTTCCCATTAAGGGTTGCCACAGCGGATCATCTGTTTCCATTTCTTCCTGTCCTCTGCATCTTGCTCTGCCACACCAACCACCTGCATGTCCTCTCTCACCACATCCATAAACCTTATCTTAGGCCTTCCTCTTTTCCTGTTACCTGGTAGCTTCATCCTTAGCATCTTTTTCCCAATATACTCAGCATCCCTCCTCAGCACATCCAAACCAATGCAGTCTTGCCTCTCTGGCTTTGTCTCCAAACCTTCCAACCTGGGCTGACCCTATAATATACTTATTCCTAATCTTGTCCACCCTCGTCACACCCAGTGCAAATCTTAACATCTTTAACTCTGCCACATCCAGCTCAAACTCCTGCCTTTTTGTCAATGCCACTGTCTCCAACCCATATAACATAGCTGGTCTCACTACCCTCTTGTACACCTACCCTTTCACTCTTACTGGTACTTGTCTGTCACAAATCACTCCTGAGACTCTTCTCCACCCATTCCATCCTGCCTGTACTCTCTTCTTTACCTCTCTTCCACACTCACCATTACTCTGAACTGTTAATTCCAAGTATTTAAACTCATCCACCATTCACCACCTCTACTCCTTGCATCCTCACCATTCCTCTATCCTCCCTCTCACTCACACACATATATTTTGTGTTAGTCCTGCTGACCTTCATTCCTCTTCTCTCTAGAGCATATCTCCATTCCTCCATGGTCTCCTCCACCTGTTCCCTACTCTCACTACAGATAACAATGTCATCTGCAAACATCATAGTCCACGGGGACTCCTGTCTGATCTCGTCTGTCAACCTGTCCATCACCATTGCAAATAAGAAAGGGCTCAGAGTTGATCCTTGATGTCATCCCACCTCCACGTTAAACGCATCCATCACACTACCCTCGTAAATATCCTGTACTACTCTTACATACTTCTCTGACACTCCCGACTTCCTCATACAATACCACAGCTCCTCTCTAGGCATCCTGTCATATGCTTTCTCTAACTCTACAAAAAACACAATGCAACTCCTTCTGACCTTCTCTGTACTTCTCCATCAACACTCTCAGAGCAAACATCGCATCTGTAGTGCTCTTTCCCGGCATGAAACCATACTGTTGATTACTAATCATCACGTCCCTTCTTAACCCAGATTCCACTACTCTTTCCCATAACTTCATGCTGTAACTGATCAATTTAATCCCTCTGTAGTTACTACAGCTCTGCACATCACCCAAAATAAATAAATAAAAAGTTGTAAGCTTTATTCATTGGTAAACTATATAAGGGAGATGAAGTTTCTACTGCAATGAAGAAGGTTTTGTATTTTTACAGCCGAAACCGGTTTGTTTTGTCTCCTTTTCATGCCTTTGAGCTAAGAAATATAATAGTTTATGCTGCAGTCTGCTGGCTCACAATTTTTTACTGCTATAAGGTCTTTTGTATCCGTGCAGTTGCCGTACTTGCAGGGGCTGATTTATCTACAGTTTAAGCAAATACTGGCATATTCCACAGGCTGGAGCAAAGTATTTTCACCTGGTATGGATATATTGATAGGTAATAAGATTGTTGAGACAGAATGAGAAACAGAACAGAAAAGGTATTTTATAAAATATTTTGATAGAGCGATCATTATGATTGCATTTTTCATTTGAGAGAAGGGTAGTAAATGCTTTTTGTGAGAATGGAAGGGTACAGTGATCTTCAATTTTTACAAGCCTAGTTTAAGAACTAGAAAAGTGAAAGGCAGAAAAATAGAGAGGTAAGTTTGTAAAATGCTTAGCAGTAAGATTTATAATATGTTTTAATGTTATAAAGAAAAAAACAATAAGCAGTAAAGCTGGTATTCCAGATATACCTGGTACTGAATAACTAATAATCCAGTACCCGGATTCCACAACTAATATCAAATCTTACAGGAAGAGAAAAGTTGCATTATGATGACATTTTTGGCTAGCACATTTAGTGCATTCACTTCCTTATAGACTGTGTTAAATAAAATTAGCAAGTAATAAAATACAGCTAGGCTAAACATAATGCACTGACTCGGTGCTTAGTGCTGCATATCAAACATTGATGTATTTTGATGCATTTTATTGAGGTTTAGTATGTTAAGCAATATCTGCTGTTTTGCTTTTTATTGTTACTTGCTAGAGGGTTTGCACAATTCAGTTAAAATAAATAAGAATGTTTCATTTTTTAAAGCGGCATATTTTTTAAAATCATGCAATTGAAAATCTACTTCTTTGACAAAAATGACAATGCTGCATTATCAAAACTTCATTTGTCTGACAGATTTTTTCAGTTTTATCCAAAATACTGTGTGCACACATAGGATTGTTTTGTGGTCAGTAAAAATGCAAGCAGTTGGCAATACATTAAGCTACATATACATATACTATGCATATACTACTACACCATCCTGTGGATTCAGCAGTACAGATCCCTCCTAATTTCAGAATTATTATACCTGTCAGAAATTGTAGATGAGCAAATGTTTTCCACTTTTGTAATATAATCTCTTTTAGGAGCCACATGGGTCCCTTTCTTCATCTGACACTGTTTTCTTGTCAGGTTACAAAAAGGAGTATACATTATACAAAGTACCTTACATGTAGCTTGTTCTACAATAAAACAAATGTGTTATCATTATGATAGCAAATTGCTTACTTTTAAAGGCTTTGGTTATGTTCTTTATGATTATTTTACATAATTTATTTTACAATAACACACATTACCATCCACTGAGTAGTAGCTCAGCTGTTGAGAAAATGAAACTATAGCATCACTCAGTAGTAAACATTATGCAAAATTAAAATGAAATGCAACAATTGAACACTAAAATCATTTTCCAAAAATGCAAATCATAGTACAGTGCAAGAAATTTGCTTCAGGTGACATGAAATTCAAAACAATTTCTTAAGCAGTGCAGATAACAAATCTTCCATTGTCCTTCCTTCTGGTATAACATCATTGCATCTGTTAGCAGCTATGCATCCTCCTCGTATCTGTCATTTAACCAGGTTATTTTCTTAACAGTAATTAATTTAAGATCATAGGACAAAATATGTAATTGACTTAACAGACTATGAACAGATGGCTGACGATGTTTCAGTTCTGCTCATGATATATATTATAATCCAAAGCCATTATTCCTTCCTCCTTCATTTATATCAGTCACCTAAATTTAAATATTAGGAGTGCTTTATGCAAAGCTCATTTACAAGGCCACACAATTCCATTAAGTTTTATATGAACCTGAATATCTGAACAATTATTTTTGTAACATAACATTCATTTTATCCTTTTTCTCTACCAGCTGCGTTTCTAGGAATACGAGCTGTGTACATTTCTAGTAAGTTATAACTTCAAATGTTATGGCTATGTATTACTACTGACTTCTTTCTAAATCATGGAATGGTACATTTTATAACAAAAGAAGAAAAAAATAACCTAAACCTTATTAGTTTAATAAGAAAACTGCATGATATCTCACAATCCAATTCCCTTTAGCAACAATGTAGTCTATCAAGCCACACTGTTACCCTATGTTTGACCAAATGCAATAAAAATTCAGATCAGATGGGCTAAAAATGGCAAAATGCATTACAATTTGGACTCTGCCTATGTGTTTCTTTTTTGCATTATCAAAATAAAATAATCCTTTATCAAAAATAACACAAAGAAAACATTGGAGAAATACACTACTAAACCAATAGAAGCATGTTTAATTAGTATGAGATATTCATCCAATTATTTGCATGCATTTTTGTTAAGCATATAAAGCTCATAGCTTTTATTTACCCAGGGACTTGCACGGTTCAAAGAAATGTAACACATATGGTTACAGTTTTACAAATATTCCACATTTCATCTAATACTGCTATTTTCCAGGTTCATTTATGTAATCCCTAACTGACTGCAAATCCATATAGACTTTAGGAATGACTGGTGCACAAAGCTTTAGACATAGGGTAGGCAATGCTTTCGATATTAAAAGACTGAACTAGTTAGCATGGTAACCATCATGGGCCAGTGATATGAACAAAGTAAAAAAATGCACTTATTTCTTGCATAGGCAAGGCTTTGTGCATATGAACATAAATTTATGAGTTCATTACGTCCACACAATTAGTTATAATTTTAATACTATTCAAAACTCCTTGATGCTGTATAACAGATTGCTTAGAATAGCATGCAATCCTTCTTTCAACTGGAGCAACAGCCCTGTGTAATAAGTAGTCCCAGCATTGTGACATTTGATATACAAAGATCAAAATAATTGACCTGAAAATTAGCTATTAACGTTGTCAGCATCATGGCCAGTGCCATGGGATAACAACTTAGCTATGGCTCAGGTGATCCAGTGATACAGGTTCGATTAGTGGTACAGGCTTCTGAGGTGCTGGCAGGATGGGATAGACATGTCCATCCGAAGGGGATGACATTTTTCAGGCTTCACCTGAGCGGACATTTTTTCCATAGAAAGTAGTTAACTAGGGTGATACAGGTAAATGCAAGAGAAGAGAGATACCAAAAGATAAGTCAACAAAACAAAAAACAGTCACCTGGTGGAACTAGTGAGTGGCATAACCCACCACCATCAGAATGCCATTGGATTCTGTGCTAGAAGAGCCTTAGAATGGAGAGTCTTGGCTTAGTAGGAGAGGCTGGTAGTCCTGCTAATAGATGGGGTGGGGTCCTGTGGAATTTGAGGAAAATGAAGGGAAACAAAAAATTGTTTGCATCATGAGGCCGCAACATCAAATCATAAAGAAGGTTATCATTGGCTATTTTACTAAGCAGGAGACTATGTTATGCTGCTTGCATTTGATGCAGTATATAAAACTGCACAATCTGTGCTTCATTAAAAAAAGAAGAAAATATACAACTTCTTGAAACTCACTGTGGCAAAGTAACTCATCATCTTCTACTAAAAGTTTCATGAAATCATGTAAGGTTGTTAAAAGTTCATCCTTTACCAGCTATCTGGAGAAAAAAAAAAAGATTAGTCTTACCCACTACTATATAGGGAGTATGCTTGCCTGTCTTACTGGTGACCTGTGACAGGTTCAAACCAGATGTGCAGGAAGCGTCAGCTTAAGGATAGGAAGAAGTGGATACAAAGTGGCTCTGCTATCCTAGGGAAAGAGTATGGGACTTACTGTTGACTATAGGACCTCTTGTTGACAGCAGAGATCTTGTGGGTTTCCACCTGTTGCACAGGAGAATGACAAAATGTCTATCCCTTGATATACAGCTGTGCCCACCACTTTCACTGATGTCTTTACTTGCCGATTTTACCATCTAGGGTTTTGACTACCCATCCACAGTATGATGTCTCTACTTTCACTTTATAGTACCCTATCTAAGTCCTCACTTTTCATACATTTAATTGTATGACACATGGTGCTGTATCAAATAACCTAGAGCCCTATTCTGAGAAAGGAAATGTTTGCAATCACCTAGAAAGGATTAGCTCATATGTTCACTGTAAAGAAGAAGGCTATTATGCCTTGAAAAATCCAGATCAAATGTAATACTTAACCCATTCACAGAATACAAATTATATATTTTATTACTAGTCAAGTCGTGAATGGGCGTACCTTCATTGAAGGCTGTGCGTCAGAGCTGGCAACTCGGCATGTAAAAATCTACTGCCAATCATTAGCGGACCGGAGATCCACTGTGGCGACCCCTAACTGGGAAGAGCCAAAAGACACAACATTATTAGTCAAGGTATGTACTACATTGATTACCTTACTCTGTCTCAAATTCAGGTCTACAAGTTCTATACATAGAAATAAAGAACCTTCCACAACGCATGCACACTGACCTTAAAATTATTTAACTTTATGATTACAGGATAATGCTGTTTGCACTGTTGATGACCAGCATCATTTTTAAAGTTGCAGTAGGCAATGTGTCAAAATATTGTACTTTAGAAATGCTTTGACATTTTACAGACAAAACTTACATAATATAAGTAAATGTTTAAATGTTGACCTCTAAATTCTAAAATGTGAAGAAAACATTGGACCTCTCGCTTTCTCGTTTGCATATACATATATCTATCTCTCTTTCTCTCTCTCTCTCTCTCTCTATATATATATATATATATATATATATATATATACATATATATTTATTTAAGTTTCCACTACTTTTTTCATGATTTATGTGCAGATATATATCTGCAATAGGGCAGATATATATCTGCAATAGGGATGGCACAGTGGTACAACAGATAGTGCTGCTGCCTCACAGCAAGGAGATCTCCAGTTTGATATTTAGCTGGGGTGCCTTCTCTGCAGAGTCTGCATGTCCTCATTGTGTTCATTCTAAGGACCTGCACTAGGTGGAAAGAAAACTTTAAGTTGGACATAGTTATGAGTGTGCATGCAAGTGTGTGGTATGGAAAAACAACTGTGTCAGGGTGAGCTGCCAGATGGTGTGAACCTTGGCTCTCGGTGATTGTCACTGATGAAGTGACACCCTGACCTGATGTATAAAAATGCAGATTTATGGATGGATGGATGAACATATCTGCAATACTTCTACATTTAAATAATTGGCATGTGTTTGCTTTGAAAAGAAGATATCAGGTGGTGTTCATAGTCTGGGGTTCACAAAAGGTACAGCTATGCCTATTTTTTAAATTAAGTAATTGCATCTTACTCGCATTGAGTAAGTAAATGAGAAGGCATTTTAAGAAATATGCCTACTTGAAGCAAAAATATAAAGCCCCTGAAGTTAATTCTTATGTATGTGTGAAGTACTAACTGAAAATATTAGTGCTTGTGTTAAAGAAAAATACTTCAAAAGACCAAAAGCATAAGGTTCAGTTCAGGTATCTTTATTCTTGCGCAAGGAGACAAAAAATGCAGTTACAGAGTTTGTCTGACTAAATCAGGAAGTGTCACAGTTATTATACCTTTTTTTCAAGACATTGCCCTCTATGACTGACGTAGCAGATCACCAGTTTACAATTCTGTTACTTTACAGATGTTTCTCACATTTTTAGCTGACTCTTCAAAGTTTAAAAAAGATTTTTTTAGTAAACAGGATGGCCTTGACGACCACCGGTCAATTATAACTTTCTTGCTATGTGATGTTACAAGTCTAGGTACTATGGCTAATTCAAGCACAATGCAAGTACAGATTTCTGAAGCAGTTCATTGTTTATAGTATCTAACTATCTTGCAGCTTGTGCACTTTTTCATTAGCACAAACAGAGCTTATTGTTCATAATGAATAGATCTACAGAAATTATTATTATTCTCTATTTAATTTCCTGACCTAGCAGAAAATCACCTGCTTTCCAGTACATTTCCATAGCATAAACATGTATTTTGCTGTGCTAGCAAACTAGGTCAGAGTGCATCTTGCAGTGTCAGAAAGCACAATTTCAGAAAAGCATATTTTCAGTTTCAAATAGAACTAATGCTGCATATAGAATAAAAACATGTTAATCTTCCCTTATTTAAAATAAGCATTGCACACATGTGTTAATACATATTTTTCTAACATTTCCCCCCTGTTAATACTTTTTATTCTATTTCAAAAGCATAAACAGTTTGTTTCTTTTCCTAACCTCTTCCTTTGAGGATTTTCAGCTAAGAGAGTAATTCAGTTTAAACTTATGAAAGTGTTTCCCTTTTCAACAGTTCTTCAATTTCAGTACTTTGATACAAAGTCTCAGAAACTGACATATCTATAAAATCTTTGATTAATTTTTTCATGCAGGGAATTTCACATCAAATGCATGCTCCTAACAAAAGTAATCCCACACAAATGGCAATCAGGATGTTTATTAGGATGGAACCCCACCCCCCAAATAAATACTGGAAAAAGTCCGTCAGTAGGTTTGGGCCTGGCCTGGTCATGTCTGACACTTGCTGAATCACTTCCAAATGATCGTTAATTTTGTGTTTATTGTCGGGAATAAATGAACAACACCTGTCTTTGATTAAAGTGCACGTACCACCTCTCGCCGCTAGGGTGAAATCAAGAGCCATGCGGTTCTGAAGCACCACAGTTCTCATTGCATTCAGTTCATCAGTCATTAATTCAAGAGTGGAAAAAGTTGCATTGCTCATGACCTCGAGAAGTTTGGATAGCTTTTGCAGTTCCCAAATTGATTTAACTGCACCATATGCAGGGGCTATGCCAGCCCGGGATATGATAGTGTCACTCAAGTCCATGTGTGCTAGTTTACTTTTGTCTTTCACATAGTTATGGTTTCTCCAGCCTGCTATGATCTGTCCCTCTGTATTCTCAGGTTTCTTGATTGGATTTTCAGGTTTCTTTGCGACATCTCTGACATTTCGAATTCTCCCATGAGGCAAAGCTGTAGTGTGTCGTATAGCCGGGACCAGGTAACCCAAAAAACAACTGCCGGACCAATTCTCAGGCAACCATTTGTATGCCTTTTTCCCACATATGAAATAACAGTTTTCTACTTTAGTATTGATATACACCTTCCCTGCATGAAACATTTTCTTATCTATAATAGACAGTTGCTTTAAAAGAACAGGATTATGTTGTATATCACTGACAGTTTTATGCAGGGACTCAAAGTATGAGTCATAATCTGCATCACAAATTGTTTCTGTATTTTTAGCATTTTTAGGTTTAATATAACATTTATAAGAAACTGTTACATTACATCTACTCCAACCTACTTGAATCATGTCATTCGTAAAAAAGCATACAATTCCTGTTTGTGTAACAGGTAGAGATAATGCAATTTTGTCTCTAGATTTCACAGGTGTAGTCTCAAAAATCAAGTTTTCCCAGGTCTCATTGACCCCTATGGGGACAGCAGCCATCAATAATCCCCCGTATGCTGCTGGTATCGCTGTGCAAATCCAACAATTTGAAATATTAAAAGTCTCAGCATACACATATTTGATTGCTTGGTAAGTGTTAAAGTTCAGATGCCAGTCTATGAGTGTTGGATCACGTTTGTTCAGTCTAGCTGGTGTGGCTGAAGAAAAGAAAGGCCACAGCAAAAGCCACAGCAAAAAGAACATTGTCACTAATGCAGTTATTAAGATGATTATGCAACACTGCTGAATATACTGCTGAAGTCGTTCAGTATTTCTATTGTCTCTAGGTCTTGTCGTCATTTTACTGCTGCTGTGTGTTAACAAGAGTTTTATCAAGTTCAAAGTTTTTGACTAGTTTACAGTGTGTCAAATGAATCCAAGATGAAAGTTCCGCAATCTTGACTGCTGTGGGCGTGCTCAGCAGTACTTGATATGGACCTTCCCACTTTGGTGTCGTCCAATTCTTCTTTTTGATTGTCTTCACCCAGACTCAAGTGCCTGGGGCTACTGCTGCTTTGAGTGGTTTAGTTTGGTCTTTATCTGTAACAGAATTAAACTGTAAAGATGTTTGTTATTTAGCATATTCCTCATGTATTCTGCAAGTGTCCAATCTGCTTCCTGGTCTGCAGGCATGAGAGGTTTTCACTGAGGTATATAATAAGCTCTTCCAAAAATCTTTTCGAAAGGTGTCAATCCTTTTGCATTCGGAACAGTTCTCATGCTCAACAGTGCCAGGGGCAAACAATACACCAAGTTCTTCTGTGTATCTACTATAAGTTTTTTAAGCTTATTCTTTAAAACTCCATTGTGCCTCTCTACTAACCCTGCAGATTGAGGGTGATATACACAGTGATGTTTTAAAGAAATCCCAAAATACTGACTTAACTGTTGTATAGTTTGGTTAACGAAATGTGTACCATTGTCACTGTAGATCCTTTCCGGTATGCCAAATCTAGGAATAATCTCTTTAACTAGGGTCTTTGCAACAGTGGCTGCATCTGGTTTACTAGTCAGAAAGGCCTCCACCCATTTGGAGAACATATCCACAATAACAAGGCAGTACTTTTTGTTTTCACATTTGCTCAATTCTATGAAATCCATACAGATAGTATGAAATGGATATGGTGGTGTAGGGAAACTCCCTTGCTTGGGCTTTAATGCACCTTGTGCATGATGTTTATTACAAATATGACATGACAGGCAAAATTTTTTAGTGTAGTTTGTAAACCCGTATGTAGCGAACACCCGATTCACTAAATTACCATCCCCCCTGTTGAGACATGGCTCTGCCTATGGCTCAACAAAGCTGCATATTTAAATAAATTAGATGGTAATATCGGTTTTCCCTCTTTGGAGATGTACAGCCATTCCTTGAGAATTGCCCCTCGTCTTTTTCATTTTTGTTTTTTAGCTTGTGTAGTAAGTGTCTGCATTGTTTTTAACATTTCTAAGTCTAAAATCTCAGAAGGTTGTAATTTCTCGTTTAAAAGAAATGCTTCTGAGGCTGCTTGCTTTGCAGCTGTGTCAGCTCTCACATTACCTTTTGAAATCCTATCTTGTTGTTTTGTATGAGCTATGCATTTACAAATAGCTACTTTTTGAGGCAACTGAATAGAATCTAACAAATCTAAAATAAACTGCGCATGGTTAATCGGTTTGCAGTAGATGTCACCATTCCTCGATTCTTTTACTGTTGTGCAAAAACATGTACAGTAGAAAAAGCATACTGGCTGTCTGTAAAAATGTTTACTCTTTTACCCTTTGCTAACGTACATGCCCGTGTCAAGGCAATCAATTCTGCTGCTTGTGCAGATAAGTTATTTGGTAGAGGTTTCACTTTTACAATCTCAGTATCAGAAACTACTGCATAACCTGTTAGGTTCTGTCCTGTAGGACTCCTTTTGCATGAGCCATCCACATAATATGTCACCTCGGCATTATCCAAGGGAACATCCATGAGGTCTTTTTTAGGCAGTGTCATTTGCTCAATTACCTGCAGGCAGTTATGGGGTGTGCCATCCACAGGAGTTGGGAGCAAGGTAGACGGATTCAAAGTAGTACATCGTTTAATTGTCATGTGAGGTTGGCTCAGCAATATAGTCATACAAGAAAGATGCCTAGAAGGGGAAAGATATGTTACTTTTTTTTTGCAGTAAAATGATTGCAACTGTATGAGGCACTCTCAATGTGAGAGGGTGGAATAACACTACTGAGGCTGAAGCCTGCACTGCCATTGCAGCTGCAACTACTGCTTGTACACAGTGGGGTAGAGACCGCGCCACTGGGTCCAGTTGTGATGAATAATAAGCAATGGGGCATTGTTTGTCCCCATGCTGTTGAGTCAATACTGATGTCATATAACCTTGCTTGCAATCTACAGTTTGGAAAAAACGTTTGTGATAATTTGGTAATTCTAAAACTAATGATGATGCTATCAGTTGTTTTAGTTTGCAGAAAGTTAATTTTGCTTCTGGTGTCCACTGTATTAAATCTTGAGCTGCCATAGGCTTTTTAAAAATCAGGTAAGTTAAAGGTGCAGATTCTAAAGCATAGTTTGGGATCCAGCTTTGGCAAAAATTAGTCGTACCCAGGAAGGACATCATTTCCTTTTTGTTTGTGGGTTTTGGTGCTTGTAAGATCGCTACTTTTTTGTCCTCATCTAATGTTCTGCCATCTTTGGATATTACATATCCAAGGTATTTCACTTGTTTTCTCCAAAGCTGCAATTTATTTTTGCTTACTTTGTGTCCTTTAACTGCTAGGAATTTTAATAATGCTATAGTATCTTCCTTACAATCTTGCTGGGTAGGGGCAGCCAGCAGGATGTCATCAACATAAAGTAAAATTTGACTACCTCTTGTGGGATAAATCCCGCTAAATTGCTTGCCATCTCTTGTGAGAATATCATTGGGCTTTTACTATAACCCTGTGGTAGTCACGTATATGTATACCACTTCCCCTGAAATGTAAATGCAAACCAATACTGGCTGTCAGGGTGTATCGGTATAGAAAGAACGCATTGCTGATATCTACCACAGAAAAATACTTCTGTTGAGGTTTTAAATCCTTTAACAAGGTATGTGGATCTGGCACCGTAGGTGATCTTGGTATTACTGTGTCATTTACAGCTTGTAAATCTTGGACCATACGCCATTCTCCGTTTGCGTTTTTAACTGGGAATAAGGGTGTGTTACATGGTGAATCGGGAGATTCCACCAGTATTTCCTTCTTAAGCAAAGCTGCTATGATAGGTTTAATACCTGCCTCTGCATCTTTTCTCAAGGGGTACTGTCTCTTTTATGGTCTAAATGCTGACTTTCGCATGATAGTAAATGGTCCTGCTGTGAGAATAAGTCCTACGTCTGAATTTCCTGTTGACCAGAGAGTTTCTGGTATGCCTAACAAAGCTTTTTTTTCCTCTTCTAATAAGAGGGCTTCTCAGCTGTCTTTGCTGGACTGCAAGTGTACAGCTGGATGTGTTTGTGTTATCCAGTTCAGTTTCTGTCTTTGTATTTCCTGTTCTGACAGTTCTGATTTTGTCTGTTTTTTCCATTTTGTAACTTTTTCTCCTAGGTCTATCCATTTTAAATCTTCCTCTTTAGTTAAACTAACATGCGGTATTAGATTTGATTTGTAAAGTGAAAAGAACTCCTGGGGTAATGAACAGCTAACTACACTGTTTTCTTTTATGTCCCAGTACAGATTACACAGTACTAATCTGTTTGCATGATTTTTAAACAATTTTTGTTCATATTCTTTATCAGGTCCTGGTGTATTACAATAATACAGAGTACAGTGCAACAGGTGTTGTATGTCAATGCAAAGGGAGGGGAAATTACTGATAGCTACATTCATTAACTCTTCAGTTACTGCTCCAGGACCAGTCGTAACTAAGTCCTGGCTGTACCAGTAAAATGTCTCACCTTCCGTTTGCACTGCAAAAGTATTGGTTTGTCGCTGTGCTTCCATACCCTGCATGGTTGGAACTACTGCTATGCCTAATAGTTGCATAAGATCTCTGCCCAAAAGGTTCACTGGGCATTTTGCAGAAACAACAATTTTGCTTTTCTGAGTTAATCCTGAAACAGGATCTGTTATTGTAATGTTATGGGAGAGAGGCGCCCGATATAGCTGTCCATTAGCTGCTTTTACTAGTATAAAGTCATGTGATTCTGAATTTTCTGGTAGTTTGGAGGGGTGTACCAGGGTTCGTGATGCCCCTGAATCGCACAAAAATTTGACTTCCCTCCCTTTTACCAGGAGTGTTACTTCTGGCTTTGTGTCAGCCAAGTAGAGCTCTAAGCTCAATAAAGCTAGGTCTAATATTTTGTTTTTTTTCACTATCGGTAGCTTCCTGCACTTTCTCTATTATCACATTCTCTGCTCCTTCTATCACATTCTCTTTTGTTCTCTTTCTATTATTCCTATCAAAGTGATTCTTGACTTTCATATAGTCAGTCTTCACCCTCATCGTTTTTGTCTTTCACTGCTGCCTTTTTATTTTTTCTGCAATCCCTTGCCATGTGTCCCTTTTTCCCACATTTGAAGCACTCACCTCTTTTCTTTTTCCCTTCAAAATCCTCTGATCGCTGATCAGATTTTTTGTTTTCCTGGGCATTTTTTTTGCCCTTTTGTCCGGACTGTACTAAATAAACTTCTCCATCTTCCACAGCAAATACTTGGGCTTTCTTTTTCTTTTTGTTATTAAAATGCCTGTCTAGCATATTTAAGCAGTGATTGTAATCTGCTTGTACGATGGTCTACCATATGTTTAGTAATGAAACTACTTATGGGTGCAATACTGCCTTTTAAAAATGCATTTTTTAACTGCTGCTTATATGGGGAATCTTGTTTCTGATCTTCAGGCACCTGCATTTCACAGTGATTGTTAAAACATTCCAGTAGTCTGGAAAAATATCTATCAACAGTTTTACTTTCTTTGTTGGATGCATTGATTAATGCAAGTCCAGTCTGCCCTAGGCTTTCATTTCTCAGAAATTCAGTCTGTCAGACCTTTCACTCTGTTGTCTAGTTCTGCGCTGCTATGTGGGAGGGGCCTAAGTGCAGCGTCACGGGGATTCCAGTTGCCACTGATTATGTGCCAATTTGGACCAACTATTTGTCTGACAACTGTTTTTACTTTTTTTCCGTTTAAGTGATAACTTAATTTTATGCCCTGTAAGTCTTTTAAGAACTTTCTAAAATTAACTTTTGGATGGGGAATTCCCTCTGTGGCTTTTCGGATGTCTTCCGGTGTCCACAGTCTGTATACTAAGAGAGTTGGGTCCTGCCCTTCTTGTCCTGCCTGAGGATTTGGTACTTCTATGAGTGGGCATATCTCTTTTTCACTCATAGCCCGTGAATTTCCATTCATTTGATATAATTCAATATCCCCTTTTAAATTACGTGTTCGAGACCTAGTCTCGATAGGATCTCTAACAAATGGTAATAGTTTTATAGGAACAACTGGATATCGTGGAGGTGGGTCAGTTTGTTCTTTTGCCTCATATTCCAGTAAGGGAACTGGTAAGGGAACCGGAACCGGAGTGGGCAGAGGGGTCGATGCTATAACTAAGTTATTATCCTCTTTGTCTAGAAACATTGCTTTTGAATTTTTATTCTTTTGTTCTCTTTGGTTTGCTTTCTCAATCCACCTGTGTGCCTAAGGAACTCCTAATTTACGCTGTTTTTTAACCCGACCTTTAGAATCGGTTTGTAACTGTCTGATAAGTTTGATAAGCGAGGATCTTTTTAGTTTCCCGTCAAATTCATATTTATTAACCCATTTAGTATAATATCTAATGTTGTAGACGCACTGTGATTGCATATATTTTGCGTCTTTGGTTATCAGTGGGCTTTGGGGTCTTTTCATTTTTGTGCACGTATTACCCATTTTGTTCTAACATTTTAAATGTTACGTAACCCTTTTATTTTTAATGTGGTACCACCAAGTGTTTACAGTCCCTTCAGACTACCTGCCTATTTATTCTGTTTCCCTGATCTATGACAAGATAGCAATATTTCTGTCCCTGAATTTTTAAAAAAAATTTTCACGGAACAAATACAATCAAGTCCCTGATCTAAAACAGAAAAAAGTAGATTCACCCTATCTGAGCCTCAGCGATTGGTCACTCACTGTTCAAATGGAACCCGCCTTCAGTTGTAGATCAGAAAAGTGGCTGGCCTCTTTTGTACGACAATTCAGTCGGAGGTCTTTCAATGAAGAATATCCGATGTGGTATCTTCCCTGCGCAGTTTCATGCCACCTGGCCCATCTGATCCCAGGCTAAACGAGGTTATCCGGCTCCAAAGGACCACAAAATGTTAAAAAAAAATACTTCAAAAGACCAAAAGCATAAGGTTCAGTTCAGGTATCTTTATTCTTGCGCAAGGAGACAAAAAATGCAGTTACAGAGTTTGTCTGACTAAATCAGGAAGTGTCACAGTTATTATACCTTTTTTTCAAGACATTGCCCACTACGACTGATGTAGCAGATCACCAGTTCACAATTCTGTTACTTTACAGATGTTTCTCACATTTCCAGCTGACTCTTCAAAGTTTAAAAAAGATTTTTCAGTAAACAGGATGGCCTTGACGATCACCGGTCAATTATAACTTTCTTGCTATGTGATGTTACAAGTCTAGGTACTATGGCTAATTCAAGCACAATGCAAGTACAGATTTCTGAAGCAGTTCATTGTTTATAGTATCCAACTATCTTGCAGCTTGTGCACTTTTTCATTAGCACGAACAGAGCTTATTGTTCATAATGAATGGATCTACAGAAATTATTATTCTCTATTTAATTTCCTGACCTAGCAGAAAATCACCTGCTTTCCAGTACATTTCCAAAGCATAAACATGTATTTTGCTGTGCTAGCAAACTAGGTCAGAGTGCATCTTGCAGTGTCAGAAAGCACAATTTCAGAAAAGCATATTTTCAATTTCAAATAGAATTAATGCTGCATATAGAATAAAAACGTGTTAATCTTCCCTTATTTAAAATAAGCATTGCACACATATGTTAATACATATTTTTCTAACAGCTTGTTTCTCTCTATACATTTTCTGATATTGTGAATGAATGTGATTATGCAAAAGCACCCTTGAAGTATTCAGTTCAAGTGGCACACAGCATAGATATTCTAATTCATTTTTAATAATTTAAATGGGTTTTATATATTTTACATAATGATATCCTTACATAGGCGCCGGAAGCTGTTGAACACTGGGGGGGGGGGGCAGAGGGTGAGAGGGGCACTATGCTTCTGCCTGCCCCCCCTCCCCAACAGTTTCACTGAACAGCAGTGAATTAAAAGGGCACCACCCCCTCTTGGCAAAGTAAAACCCATACTGTTTCTGTGACAGTAAGAGCAACTTGCCCAACAATAAGAAATTAACTGGCGTGCAGTTTCAAATTTAATGGTTGCCTCCTCTGGAAAACCCTAAAACCTGACAAAAGCCCCACCCTTTACTCCACCTCTTTCAAGAAGTAAATGTAAGTGATTTTTCATTCAGGATTAATTGTTAGCAACAGATAAATACAAAAAAACATTCTACATATATTAAAATGTATAATTTTGATGTAACAACTGGTAATATCTGTTGAAATTATTACACTAGATAATCATGGGGTTCTACAAATCATATTGAGGAAATTTGGACAGGAAAAAAGAATGTATGTGTATAAACTGTTTCCTGCAATATGTATTTAATTTTCTTGAATTCGTGCTTTATTCCATCCACAATAATACAGTGGTGACAAAATATGTAATTTTACCACAGAAAACTAATTTAAATGAAAAGATAGCCATCCTTTCTCACTCAATGACATAAAATAAAAGAAAGAAATACTAAGACATTTGCTGAACATTTTTAAGCTGTATCAAAGTGGATTCTTTTGATTAGTCTAACCACCTACTACTGGTTACATTTCACATTACCCATGATGCCATTTGAAACAAGCAAAAGAGTGTTCAGACAAAATTAAACTTAAATGTAAAATAGAAAATGCAAGTGAAAAACTAAACATTTGAGGCAATGCAATTCAGAAATAGGTGAGCTCTCAGAACTATTCAAAACAGTCACGGAGTACTCTCACCAAAAGTGAATTTCCTGAGTGAGACCCTGATTTCTGGATTTTCTGAGAAACACCCTAGTTCCCTATTAAAAAGGATTTCATGACAGATAACCCTGATTTCAATGTGCTTGTGCTTGACTATTGATGATTTTTCTCATACAACCTCAGCACTTGCAAGTGCCAATCATTACAAGACAGGAACAAATCAAATACACAAAAAACACAAGAGAGAACCTTAAAAAGGAGAGCCCTGCAAATAACTACCTAAACGATTACAATGCCAGCAGCATTGATAGAAAAAAAAAACTAAAGTATGAAAATGAAAAAAGTAAACATATATACACCCCCCCTAAAAACTAAGAAAGCACCATTTATTCAAGTTCCTCTTAACACTTTTTTAAACAAAGAAAACAGTGTTAAACATTCCATGCAACTGTCTATTGGCAAACCCATATAACAAGGTAGCCAGAATATATACATACACCATACCTCTCAACTGTACAGACTTTCACAGAATGTCCAGATTTTTGCTTCATATTTTTGGTGTGTTCCACCTAAAATCTGCACTTTTCTGGCAAATAGCTGAGGATTGTAGTCATTACATAATGACAAACATTTGAGTTTAAGACTCCACATCCTTCAGAAAATTCATGCTAATGCAAAACCTGTTATTCTATCAACTTTCTAAGTTTCTAAGAGCACTATTTTAATTCAGCCTCTGTTTGTCCCCCCATCATTTTAGGCTTTGTCCAGATTCTTTGCTCTAAGAGATTGAGAGGTATGACATACACCCACAGCCAGAATATTTATCACAGCCTGAGCCCACAGACAAGAAATGCTCTACTTGCAGTTTTAACTAGTATCATGTGAATTTTATCTAAGCATTAGACATCTTCATTTCTTTCAAAGAGACAAGCTGTACAGAAATTTTACACACACAGAACGATGTAAAAATTGAAAAGAAGTTATGACGTTCTTCCAGTTCAGCTTGTATTAAACAAAACATATTTACTTTTACAAATGAATGCAGAAATATATCATAGCATATCTGTGTTTTGACAATATGCTGCTTAATAAATGTTACTATATAAGGTGTTTAAGTAGACATATACACAGAATTAAACAAACAGTACATTTCTCAGTATCTTCTATGCTGGTCATTAACATGATAATTTAATCTCTACCTCCTCACTTACTAGAATGTGGTGGTTATCTGAGGTCAGCCACCTTATATATGCAGTTAATATTTTGGAAGAGATGAATGCCTTATACAATTACCATATTAATGTATAATTTTGTCACCTCACAGCAAGAGGTTCACCGGTTCGATTCTCGGCTGGGGTGCCTTCTGTGTGGAGTTTGTATGTTCTCCCTGTGTTCGCGTGGATTTCCTCCCACATTCCAAAGACATGCATCTGGAGCATTTCTCCCCAGGCCTCCGCTGAAAACAGGCTCTGTGGAACCTAGTCGGACTTTCCCGGTCAACAAATGATAAATAAATAAAAAAAAAAAAAAAAAAAAAATTAAAAAAATAAAAATTTGTGGCCAGCACAAACCAAATATGTTATTTCTAACAATTGCATCATTCATTGGATTTATGTCTACATTTTCCCCAAGACTAGTCGATTTCACTGTTAGAATTTATAATTAACAGTGAGCATAGCAGGTACAGCCCCTCACTTGGAGGGATGCATGGGACTTGCCACCTTGCAAAAAAAAATACTTTGTTTAGAGCTTTTTTTAGGCTTTCTGCTGCATGCGTAGTAATGTGTCGACATGCAGAATGTCGACAAAAGTAGTATTCGAAGGATTTAAATAGATTCATACACACACACACACACACACACACACACACACACATACACACACATATATATATATATATATATATATATATATATATATATATATATATATATATAAATGAAAAATATCTGTATGTATACTCACAGATTTAATTTCATCTGTCTTTTACCGTGCAATATATGTATACTTAGAGATATTTCTTTACACAGATGCATGTCAACATATAAACATGACATATTTGTGTACAGATGTATTTATATTTACAGATAAGTTTATGTCTACCCATATCTATAAATTACATATAAATATATATTTAACATTACACTTACATTTATTCTTGCATTTTGCTGCTTTTATGCCATATTAATCTGTTAGACCTTTTAAACTTATTTAAATGAAATAAAAAAAATTTAAAAATACTTATTGTAGAATTCTGTCCTTCTTGCAATCATCTGTTCTGACCAACCAGACAGTTAGTCTGGCCAGCACTTCCAAATGTCATCATACCTGTGGGAGCACTGGGGACCAGAGTAGGTGACCCCAGTCAGGGATGACAGGTGGTCACTCAGCACTTGCCAGATGTCATTTTTCTCCAGTCCAACCCAAACACACCTGACTATAGCTTTTCCAGGTATGAATTCCTAAGAAGATGGATCATAATTTTGGTTTTGTTGTCAAATCAGCTCAGAGCTTGGCTTCATGCCTTTAAAGGCTCTGCCATCTTTCTAAATGCTAGTACCAAAATGAAGAATGGAAGTGCAAAGCTGACATTGCCATAACCAACCCTAACTATGATGTAGTGGCATTGAACATGAGACTGCTATCATTTGCTAACTCAATTTTATCAAGCTTTTTTGCCACTTACTTTTTAAGGAAAACTTTCATATTTCATTTCCATGATGACTTTTTACATTATATGGATCTGTTTTTGTTTCTGTGCTTTACTGCTGTTATCTTTATTTAAACAGTAAATGTGAATACCATGTATTAATCATCTCTTTAACCATTCATTTTGAAGTATTGCATCAGCAGAAATCATTTTTTTCTTTTGTTTTTTTCCTTTCTATATACATAAACCTTTCACGTTCACAACTATCTGAGGCTTGATTATGTGGATTTTTTGACTTACACACTCATATATTACTAAATTCAAAGTGTAAGTGTAGCAAAGCCTGATTTGTATATACCATGCATAAATGAGTCTGAATTTATATGAATAAGTTTAAGACCAACACATTAATTTGTGATCAGCAAAAACGACATCAACTTGTTTAGGACACCCACAAAATGAATCAAGTAAGGAATAAATAGCAAAAATGTTAGAAAATATTAGAAAACAGTTCATATTGATGTTATATTACATTATTTACATGGAGAATTATGCATTTTATTGATCTGAAGATCAGATGTAGCTATTTCATGTAAATATTGATGAAATGTGCGTCATTCATAAATGGGAATTCTTGACAGCAGCACTGGAAATGTATACGCAGGTGGTCATAATGGCAATGAAAAAGCTATTTTGGAAGTATTTAGCAATTATGTTAGGATAAAAGTACATAATTTGAAGTGATGATACTCTGATGTACAGCAGTTTTTAAGAATGTATTGTTGTGTTAAGATATATGCTGCCATACTAGGGGATTTCTCTCACTCCTGAATGAAAATGACATTATAAATACAAGAAAGTATTAGAAGAAGGAAACAAACCAGCTAGCAAAGTGCTTGCAATAGTATTATGAACATCCTAATGATGCTTTACGTATTACTGCAATGCAACCTTAACTTGCTGGATTATGACTTTGCAAGTGTATATGAATATGGGTGTTGTGTCACCAAACCTCATTCTGTACTCAGATATTTGATTTATTTGTGATAAATGCAGGCATGCCTTGATTGCTATGATGTTTGGCTGATGAGCAGGTCAAAGATTTCGTATATTACTTTGGAATTTTGTTTTAGGTAAATCAATGATGCAGTAGCAGGGATCCAGATTGATAAAGTACATTCTAACCATGAGGAGAACCACAGCCTCATGGCTGCCCTTAGGACATATGGCAAATGCATTTTTGTTAAAGGTGGACCCAACCAAGCTGAGAGGGCAAAGGTCTTGAGCCAAGCAGTTAAGGATATAAATGCTGTTGGTGGAAGGAACCACACATTAACACAGTGCAAGAAGAGAGCCAATGCTAAGGTAGTATATGTCAGATGAAAGTCAAGGCAGGCTGTAATTGTGCATAACAGTACTAGGGAGACCTCAAACACTTATTCTTTAACACCTGATGAGGAGTAGCTGCTCTACATTCATGGGGATGACTACGACACAGATAACAATGACAGTGGCATAATTAGAGATAGTGTGGACAATGGCTATTACCCATATCTTCAGCACCAACAGAGATCTGCTCAGGAAGGTTGGCTTGATAACAGTAACATACTTATACAGATATGACTGCTGAAATGGAATTATTATATGTAACACAAGACAATTGCAGTTAACGAGTGAACCCTCCATTTCAGCACATAATGACATTGAACAGAGTGTGCATGCCACACCTCCTTACACAGCATAGAGTAGTGTACACCAGTACCTGCATTGTAATGTACTCAATTAATTCTTTACAGGGTCATTAACAGAAAGAAACAGTTCCACTATACCAATAAACATAGAGGTTATTAGCAGCAGAATGTCAGACGATGATGATAGCATAATTATTTTTATCAGACAGCCTAATGAAAGTGGCACACATTTACCACATTTAATGGCAGGCTCTCACACCCCATGACATATTAGCAATTCTGCAGGAAGTGACACTGGATCACAGAGTTAAACATATGATGACATTAAACTACAGATTGTACATGAAAGAAACCTATGCACATCTATACCAGCACCTCCAGTCACACAGGAATACCTTCTTAATTATGGCATAAATTCATAGTTAATGTATAAAGTGATCCTTTACAAAGGGGTTCCAGGTGCAGGCATATGTCACAGCTACCCCAGGAAATACATAAAGCATTGGTTGCCCAGCAGCAAATGTGCCATGACTGTGTTAAGACACACTGCACTGCCACTGAGGGTCAACTAGAAATGGTCAGAGTCCTCCTGTGTGTATGTAAGGATTTTTGTCTCTACATGGAAATGGCAGAGGATAAGGATAACGCTATGATATAATTGACATGTTGTATGGTGCTGCACCAAGCGTCCATGCCAGCCATCATTTGAACACTAGTGACAACTTACCAAACTTGAATAGGAATCAGTTTTGGAATTGGTAGGGGATAGGATACTGTCCAGGTAGGTGGGGGCATATTGCATCACACTACAAGTGATTCTCAAAAGGTAGGTGAAATAGTAGGGGAGAGACAGGCACAACAGATTTCATTCAAGTCATATCTGTGCTCATCTACAAGAAGCAAAACCTCTCATTCAAGTTTCAAGTCATGCAGCACTGCAAGATCACTGCCTGCAGGATGACATATATGAAGAAAGTCATGACATCATAGCAAGTCACCATCCAGCTCACATGATAGCCCCTCCTCAAGATCATATGCACATTTAACTACCTTATATTTTGGAGATGCTGTGTTTGACACATTTGACCTTGACATACTATGATTCAAGCTAGATATTTGTGGTACTTACAATATGACTATTACATAGAGATGTCAATGTTTAACTTGAAAGACAAATGCTTAGTCAAACACTCTGCTTGTGCTGTGCTGATGAGGTCATAACAAGGCTGAAATATGCATATCCACAGCTAGTGGGGATTGGCTTTATTGGCCTTAAATTGTCCATTAAAATGACAAAACAAGTCATGGGCATTCAGAATTGCCAATGCGCTGAAACACCCGATGTTCATAAGGTTCATTTGCATATATCCCATGTGCCTCTGATACAAGAGGTTTGGGAGGTCACTCAGTGGAAGTTATAGCTTTGCTGGAATTTTCATTTTTGTTTTTACTGATTGGTTTTTCAGTGACCTTCTCACTCATTGTTTTAGTTTGTTGTTTGGGATATTTTTGCAGTGACCCTAATGATAATGGACATCAGATGGGTATAACAGCCCTGTGTTTCTAATGCTTAGTCAAACACTCTGCTTGTGCTGTGCTGATGAAGTCATAACAAGGCTGAAATATGCATGTCTGCAGCTAGTGGGGTTTGGCTTTATTGTCCTGAAATTGTCCATTAAAATGATGAAGCAAGTTATGGGCATTTAGAATTGCCAATGAGCTGAAACACCTGATGTTCATAAGGTTCATTTGCATATACCCGATGTGCCTCTGATACAAGTGGTTTGGGAGGTCACTTTGTGGAAATACTCCTGTTTAGGAATATTGGTTAATTATTTTGCATCTTTTCCCCTTTACTCTGTTTTTCTATTCTTTGAGCATGTAGTGTGAAATACTCTTAGCTTTCCCATTTATACAAAGTAAAAGTGTATTTTAAAATAATATGTCTTAATATTCCTATATGATGCAAGTACACACTATTATATTAACCATCATGATTATCCTATGCCAATGAGCCAGTCATGCCTACAAAGGATTGTCTATCCATTCAACATCCTGGTTAACAATAAAACCAAACAACAAACAGGTATCCATGAATTAAAGAAACACAAATGTCGGTCATCACCCTCCAATCTCAAGCTCCAATGCTCTGCCAGTACGTTGCCTGATAATCACAATTTTATGAAAAACAGCTAGATGCCAAATAAAATAACTTAAAAACTGTTCTCACAAATCCTAAAAGCAAATGGAACAGGTCTTACACCAGATGAACCTCAAAAGGACTCTCAGTATGCAAATTAAAAGCTTGCCACCACCCTGACTGCAATCTTCAGTGATCAGCACCCAACCTACCAGACAAACAATTCTTCGAAATTGACCTCTCATAAGACATAAATCCAATCATTCTGCAAACATCTGTCCAGCTGAGAAACAGGCTACTCCTCGTGTGATGGTTATTGCACCACCACACATGCACGAGGGGCACCTTCCAACAAACAACTGTCAGCCCACAACAAGCCATTCATGGCTTCTCAACCTCTCAAAGAAAGAAATCCGTGCAAAGACCATCAATGCAAATCTAACATAACATGTCCTTCTCCTCACATTAGATAAAACCAATAACTATTGTCACAATAATCTAGTAGAAATATGCATACGAACATATGCAAACACAGTTCTACAGCAGAAGTGTGAAAGTATTCGGCATATGTGACTCTTAACTGATATCACAATGAAAGCCCAAGTTCAGTTATTATAGTGTGTGCCAACATTTAGTATGCACCCTATAGAATATACCATCTAAACTGAAGAGGTTCTTGAAACCACTCCAACTAAATTTATGAAATGCAGACAAGCATTTATTTTGTTACTACGTCTACATACCATTAACAATAGTCAATACATTATTCCAATAATTGGAACTGTTTGAAGCATTTATTCCTTTAACTGATTAAAACCTGGACAAAGACAGCAACTGACCATACAAATATCACTGCTATATAAAGTAGCTGTAACACACATCTGCACAAAAACTGACAGAGCACACCCTAGCTTGCATTTCATTTTATTTATTTTTTGTTCAATGTGAATGTTATTAATGGAGTCAGTTCTTCTACATGAACATGGCCATTATAAGCACATACCTTTAAGTTGTGCAACTGTATCAGTTACATCTTGAGAGACCAAAATGTATTTATTTATTTATTTTACATTTGTTAACCGGGATGGTCCAACTGGACACAGGTCCATTTTCAGCAGAAGCCCGGGGAGAAAAGCTCCACAGTAAGTAAAATTTTACACAACATGTTAAAATACAGTATACAGAGAATTTTCAAACAATATGTTAAAATACAGTATGCAGCAGAAGACATAATACCTGAATATATATATATATATATATATATATATATATATATATATATATATATATATATATTTAGATAGATATGGATCTAGGACTATTGAACGAAAGTTCAATAGTCCGAATCCACAATAACCGAACACACTTTAACGAAAGCGCTTTAACCGAAAAAGCGCTTTCGTTAAAGTGCGTTAGAAAAAAAAAATCTTCTTTTATGCAGAGGGACAAGCCCCCCCCTGCACCCCCCCTTACTTTTATATTCTCACTCGGAAGACGCACTACAGTGGAGAAAAGGGAATTTTCTCTTAACCGCACTGTAGTATGACCTGCACAATGAGCATGCTTATCCGAAAGTGCTGCTTCGGTGAACAGCACTTTCAGTTAAGTATGTTCTGTGATTTCTGCTTCGGCAGTAAGTGCCGTCGGGGATCTGTACGGATCCTATATATATATATATATATATATATATATATATATATATATATATATACAAGAAAAAATAGTTACACATGGTTAATAACAGAATAAATATACAAATTCAATCAGCATTAGGAGAAGTCCTAGACTGTAATATATATTACAGTAGGTATATTAGGAAGTGAGGTATATAAGTGGAGAAATTTGAGGACTTATGTAATCTTATGTTATCATTTATTTAACTTTAACTGCAATGTATTCTTACAGTTCTGCCATGTAAGCCTGATTTAACATCTTTGAGCTCTGTTACTTACAATGCTACTCACTGTTCATTGCATTTTACATTTGTATTTTACTTTTTTCCCACCTCAGAGCCTGTTGTCCTGGAATCGCCTACCTGAGCTCTTATCTCCACACCACTCATTGCAATCTGGCCAGCGCATCAGTGATACTACCACCCACAAATACCTGAGAAGGATTTAAGCATTTTTATTATTTAACAACCTTTCAACAGCCAGACTGTACACTCCTAGGATAACTTCTCGACTCCACCACTCCAACGGTTGAAGCCACATGCGCAGCAACCGACCATTGCCTGTGCTTGTCTCAAAGTCAGCTAACAAGTTTATTCTTTTTATGGGACCATCAAGTCATCAGGCGCCACCATCTCTGGCCTACCACCCCAATGCCTACAAGGACATGTTATTCGTGAATGCCATAGAGCAAACAACTGACTAACCAATCCATTTCCAGCCACTGCTAGAGCTTCTACAACTACATAATAAATATGTGCGATATTTTTTTTATTGAACCCTTGTAAACCCATCTTAATTTTAACTGACCCCCTTGTAACGCAGAGCAAGTGCTGCCTACCCATGTAGCCATGGTCCCAACCCTTCATCCTTTAGCCATGCTATGTGCATGCACAGCTAATGGCCATCATTCGTGGGCATCATTGATTTTTCGACAATGATAATGGAACCTTGCAGCAGCTATGCACCATTCCAACCTGAATACTTAGGTATAACTCATACTGCAATTGCTGCAAGAGACAACATGCACAGAAATGCATGCAATGCCTTGCTCTTCTGTATTTGAGCAGAGTTAGATGGAAAAATAACACAATTAATTGCATTTCCCAAGGACCCACTACCACTAATACTATTAAAAGAAAACCAGTCAAAGAATGATATAGTGTGGCAAGCAAACAGCAAGCATCAATACAATCTGAGCTATTACCAAATGCCCAACAACAGAGGCCAGGACACACTCCTAAAAGCCTTATGTAAAACTAATATACCCAGTCGGCCCATAGAATTCCAAGAAACTGTAACAAGCCAAATGTACCCCTTCATGTCCCTAACAAATTATCCCATCCTGTGAGATACTTAGTGGAGAGAAAGGAAAAGAACTGGACAAGAAAAAAATATATAAATCACTCACCCAGGATCACCACCCCCATTAACCAAGGCCTACCTGTTCTCTGAATACCTACAGGCCATATGGGCATAGCACTTGTCATAGCAAGGTCATGCCAAAATGTGGTTCCTTACCCAGTTACACTTGGATAAAATCCACTAAGCCCCTCTCCCTTACCTCATTCATCTCAATCATCCTTCATTCCCATTTAACCCATTCATCTCACCCCACCCTACTTCCCCTATTCTCTTAATTCCCACTACTGCTTCTGTCTAATTCCCACCTGAAGATGTCCCTGGAGATTCAGTACATGCATATATAAGTACACCACCTAAAAATAATTTATTGTGCAAAACAGTTACAATTGTAAATATTCATTATATGATGCCTTATGACATCACTGAACAGGTGCCAGTGAGCACTCATACATGATGTTTATAAACAGTAATATGATTACCTGCTCTAAAAAAAATAAAGATAATAGAGAATGTCTGATGAACAGTGATTGTATGACAGTAAACCATGCACTGCACAGCATAGCACACATATATCAGTGCATGCATCAATTATACTTTATGTGTTTATTACAAGGAATGAAACATAAATCCTGACTGTCACATTCCATAGTTCTTCTGGACTAAACACCGTCTCTTTACATGGGCAACCTGCCACATGGGGTCTTTTATAACTGCTGCTGCTACTACCTGGTCATTATTAGTCATAGAAGGATAGGAACTGGTTGCTGCAGGGACAGCATTGGTGACTTCACCATCAGACCAGCATATGATCATGTTATGCAGACTGCAACATGCAGTAATCATCCTGCATGAAGTATCTGTGTCATATGGAAGACTAGCCCAGACTCCTAAAGCTACTTTTTAACATGCTGAAGACTCCCAATGACAACACAAGTCAGTAACAGGGCAGCATTAAAATTATTTTCTTCAGCTCTACTTAGAGTTCTCACTGGTATCATGAGGCATGACTCCATTGTATAACCAGCATTAGCTTAAAAAAAATAAAAAACAAAGGTAAAGGAAGAGGGAGACAAAACAAAGAAAAAGTGGTTTTGTATTACACAATGCATTTTGCTCTGAATAAATACTTATGTGAGTTTATATATAAATAAATATATTTTCTACTTGCCAACAAGATGACCACTGGGCATCCTCCCATTCATAAAGAGGTGATTGAGTGAGGTAGTGTGCCAGATATGGGAATTTTGTGCACTGCCAAGATGCTGGACAGGCATATTGGTGATGCACCTCGATGCATCATACACTACATGGCAACTGCTGAAATATTTTCATTCCTATTGTGGTACTCTACACCCTAGGGAACAGCTGGGCACTCTTTGTAACATGGGTGCAATCTATCACACCAAGCACCTCAAGGGAACATGCTAACCCACAAAAGGCATGCGTAGTCCAGGCTTGTTCTTGACCTGACTCTAGAAAATAGATGTACTGAGCCACGTGTGCCAACAATATATCCAGGGACTCGGAAGTATCCTTGAGGCCGGAGCTTACGAGATACCCAATGTGTCCCCAGTCTGTCTGTCTGTGGAATTTGTGGAAGATCTCTGTGGCAAGTATAGTGAGGGCTATGCATATATTAGTATCCACAGGGATGGAATGGCCGTGCATCCCCATGTATCCTTGTGGGGGACATACTTACTCACTAAGACCTTTGCAATATCCGGGTCCACTCTAACTCTGTCAATTATCTCCTGATATTAAAATTATTTTAAGATATTTTTTGTCTATATCTCCACCTACTTGGTCAGCAAGTGCATTAGGTGCAAGCAGTTTTGGCTCTGTCAAGAGAAGAAGCTCAAAATGGGAAATAGCAAGGCTAGCGACAAGGAAAATCATCTTCTCAGGCTGCAAAGTAGATAGAAAAGGAGAGCTTCCACCTTTTACAGCAAACCTACACATACAGATATGCATCAGATTATGATTATGAATTATAATCAGGCAAGAGCATGGCTTATTAGCATACCAGAATTTACATAATTTCTCATTTACATCTCAGTATTAGTTGATTTACACAAGTTTATTTGCAACCATCTTGCATTGCCATAAATGGCTTCTGAAAAGATTGCATTCACAACCATTGCACATTGCCATAAATGGCCTCTATGAAGCTTGCCTTCACAACTATTGTGCATTGCCATAAATGGCAATTATGAATATTGCCTTTGCTGTGCATACATGTGAACAGTGTGTATTGCCTTTACATATTAGTGTAATGACTATGAGTACCTCCCATTAATTTCATTTGACTAATTGAATGATCTATCTAATCTACATTTTTGTAAGAAATTCACTACATGATCCCATTTACATTTTGGGATATAGTGAAAAAAGTGATGTTAATAACTCCTTGTCATTCTGTCTCTCATTTTTCATTGATAGATAACCAGTACAGAAGGAATTCCTAAAATAAGAGCACCATAGATGTGAAGTCTTTACATATGTTTAACATTCAGAATTTAGCACTGTCTTCTACTTCAAAGTATAAATGAATGGAACTAGTCTATTTTGCTTCTTCTTGGATGGGGTTAGCAAATATTATTCAGTTTTGGCAAATCATAAAGATATAATTTTAGTACATGTTTTTTTTCAGTTTTTCAGGATGCTTAGTTATACATATTTTTTAAACTACTCAAAAAGATATTTTCAGTTTTGGTTGCTGTATTGTACTTCTGTCTTTCAAAGCTTTTCCAATTTAGAATTCAACTTAGTCTGAGAGTATAGAGCACATCTCACTTTTAAAATATAGATAATTGTCTTCTTGTAAGAGAGGATTTATATCACAGACTTTAGTCATGACTCTTTATCTTTCTAGAAAATATTCATACCACTGCAAATTTTTTATCTTATCATTTGATAGACCTTTCCTTGATATAAAGTTCATGTATTTTTAAGGAAATCTTCAATAAGAAGTATGCTTCAAAAATCCAAAATATGCTGAATGACATGTTGCAGGAAGCTCTCTATACAACTGTAAATTTATTTCCGTGATCTCCTTCAGTGTACCTTCCAACAAAATGTCCTAATCTGACAGGGTCAAAACAGAATACCCTCACAAGTCTGTTCAGATCATTTAAACAGCCTGCAATTAACAATTCCTTTTTACCTGAAAGTTTCAGTAAAATAGCCACAAAATACTTTTATACTCAGTAGCTTTATTTGCCTTATGACATTCCTTATACAGAATATCTTTCAATGTATAAGTCAGTGGGTTCCCACTTATTTACAGATGCTTTACTAAGTAATACAATTTCATATTACCTTTTGCTTCTTTCGTTGCCTTTTCATATTTATGGTGACACCATTTATAGGGAGGTATGAATGTATTTTTGTGCATTGTATTATTTTTGTTTATTGTTCAGTAACCCAACTAGTCATTGTTGTTTTAAAAGAATTAGAATATTTTTTTTCAAATAATTTTGGTGTGAACTTACAAAAATTGATTATCAGTTGTCAAGCAACAAGAAAAAGGAAACCCATATGATTTAGAGGTATAATGACAATTTTGCTATAATTTTCACATGTCGGTGCCACAAAGACCTTAGGGCTGATTCAACAAACCCTACACGGTCTGCTAAGACTGTTGCAATGCACACATGGTAGCACCTTGTTTTATATTCCGTAAGTGGCTTTAGATGGTGTGTAGAGCATCTCAACCACAGTAAATAATGTGTCATGCTAATTACAGCATAAGCAGCTGAATTCTATGCTAATCAACCAATCCAAGATGGAGAAGATTCAACAAGCTATAAAGCAACCACATAGATTCAGCGCTGGTTTTCCTTGCAAATTCCAAAACCTATTGGAATACAGCCATGGAAAGGAGTCTACACAGAAACAATGTTGGGGCTGCCGTTGCCTTAATTCATGTGTATGTGCAACAGGTTGAAGTCTGTGCTGCTGCTGCTAATAGACGATGGCCAAGAAGGAGAAGAGTTTTCAGACTCTGTTTAATGCATCACAATCTGCATGACATGGAAATTGTAGAGTACTTCAGGGTGGATAGAGAGACACTACAGGAACTCTGCAACCTCTATCATTCTTATCTCAGACCCAGGGCAAACCAAGCAGAACCAATACTAGTGGAGTCAAAGATATGTGTAGCACTTAGAATTTTAGTTACAGGAACCTTTCATAGACCAACAGAGGACATGCTGGGAGTGTCACAGGCATCAGCATCCAGGATCCTCCATCAATTCCTGAATGCTATGTTCCAACATGCCAGTCACCACATATATTTTCCCCATACTCCATAGGTCAGGTCCACAAATATGCAGGAGTTCTGCCCTGTGCCACACTACCCTGAAGTACTGGGTGCCATAGATTGTACACAAACAGAAATCAAGTCTCCACCTGAGGAACAGGGAAGGGTCTGCATAAATAGAAACAGGTTCTACTCCATTAACTGCCAAGTCATGTGTAATGCTAAGGGAATCATTTTGAATGTGTTTGCTGGCAAACCAGGCAGCTAGCATGACTCACATATCTAGCACACCTCCCAAATGTATCACATGCTCACTAGGGTTGATATCTCACAGGGTCACTTACTGGGTTATGCAGGTTATGTAGTGGAACCATGGCTGGTGATGCCCTTTAGAAATTCACACACAAACACACACACAAACACACACACACACACACACACACACACACACACACACACACACACACACACACACACACACACACAAACATGCACACACAGTGTAGAACGCCATAACAAAACCCAAGTTCAACCCAGAGATATCATAGAAAATATGGTCGAGCTGCTGAAGTTGTGATTCTGGTGCCTAGATACATCTGGGGGAGCCTTCAAGTACAATCCACATATATGTACTGAAATCTTCACTGTCTATTCCATGCTTCACAACATCATCCACAGAAAACAGCTGCAGTAGGATCAACAAGGGGAAGGGTCACACATCCCACCACCAATAACATGGTCACCACAGCCACACGCAGCTGAAGAATCAGAAGGGGGACCAGCAGCTGCTGTGGGTGTACACAGATGTATTGCTGCTCAACATGCCCTTGCACTGGCTAAAAGGTAACACATAGACACTCACTGACTCACCACCTAAGGCACTAAAACCCTAATCCCATGCATATACATATAGTTACATTGATGACAGGCAATGCTCACAGTCTTTACCTACCCATATAATGACTGTGTACTCCTAGCATAAGACAGAGTCAGTTCAGAACTAAAACTGTAGTAACTGCTGGATTTACAAGGTAAGTGTTGAACCTGGAGTGTTAAAACAGAAGTGTGTAATAATACAAATGAATGGCCTATCCTTGCATGTTGTTACTTGGTAATGTAAGTAACAAAAAGGTGGGTGATTTGTACAATGACTTCAACATGTGACAGCAGAGACTTATGTGAATGCATGTGTCCTCTATCACTTAATAGGCCTCAGAAATCAAAGATTCACACATTCATACCTCTCAAATGTTTTGATGGTCACTGAATGTCCCCATTTTGGCCTCATACTTTTGTACTGGAAATCATTAAAGAGAGAAGCTAGAAATGAATGAGACACATTTCAGTTTCAGACTTTATAATCCTCAGAAGTTTCTTAAAAATACTGATGCAAAAAACGTTTTGATTCTATTAATTGTCTAACTCTGTAAGGCCATTGAGAGAGAATGAGCTGTAAGCCTCACAGCTTTACCATGTAACAGTTGTGTGTGTGTGTTTGTATGGGCCCACTAGGTGAAATTGGTATGTGAGTGTCTACAAGAACACAGCCAAGCTCTGTGATACCTCTATGACTTGGTATGTCAGACAACTGTGAGCCATGCATGGTAAAGATGGCAGTTCATTGTTGTTATTTCCCACTATGAGAACTGGCTCTGCCAGCAGTTGCACTGGTGTGTCCACGCCCACACTCAGATGCACTGCTGCTACCTGAACATGACTGATGTCGGTTGGACGAGCTCTCCTCATGAAGATGCCCAGGACCTTGACCCCATGGCCTGACATGTCTGTGTATGGAAACCTCAACAACTGATGGAGCAGTGGAAGTAGTGCTACTATGGGAGTGTGATCAGGCATGGCCATGTCAGCTAACATCAGATGATGTGGCTGACCTACAGCCACATGAATGCTGTCACCCTTCCAGCAGATATTCATTCACAGACATGACCCATTCCGTGTCACTCACCCAATCCATTGAATCAACAACATGGTGGAGGCAGTCACACATGTCAGCCGGCACCACATCCACAATCCTAAGCATTTCTCTGGAGGACCTATTGGAATGTGCCTGCCCCTCCATGACAGTCCTAAACATATGTTGAGTGGCATGGGAAGAAAACCCTGGATCAGGTGGAGGATGGACAGCAGGCCTCCTCAGAACACCGCTAGCAGCCATCCTGTGTGGCACCTCACCCATAGTTTGGCTATGGTCAGAGTCAACAGGGACTGAAGCTGCAGTAACAAAACTACCCTGATCGATTGTCTCACCCTTCACTTGTCCAATAACTCAGGTCTTACTAGAATGTGTTGGCATAGGCCTAATGGATGTGTCAGAAGGAATTACAGGGGATGGCGAATGTCAAACTCAGTGTCAGATTAGCCTCTGTATCCCCTGACTGTGCCTTTGTTTGGCCACCATCATCATCAAAGTCTGATCATACTCTAAAAGCAGGTGGTAAGAGTCCTACAAGTCTACTGTCAAAATCTCCTGTGATAATATACAACAAACACAGGAAATAAATTAATACCTACACTACTATAGCCCAATATATGCTTACAAACTAACAGTGGTGTCACTATTGCAGACAGTACAGCAATATACACAACAGTCCTGACACCCAATGGATGAAATAAATATTTCTTTGAACTGCTCATCAATACTGACATACATTTTTTTGGCTTACCATGTGCAGATGATTGTAAGCTCCCTATGGAGGATGGTCCTGGAAGATGTTAAGCAAAAGGTATGGATACCATCACCAAAATTAACAGTAACACAGGGGGTTGAAACTTTTTGCCTTTAGATGTCCATTAACAATACTTTTAACAAGAACTTGGATGACACATCCACATCAAGCCCATGTGTAATCAACCAGAATGTGTTGTTAACTGTATCAATTTACAACTATCCCCCAAAATATTTATGTTAAAAAGAACTTAATTATTGCTGTAATATTTTACTATACAACAAGTATTTAACAATTAAGATAGCTAAGCCTACCTGGAAGCTCCTCCTGGGAGATACTTATCCTACCTGAAACAGCAGCACCAACATCAATGACATGCTGTTGTACAGTTTCCAGTGAGCTCTCTGGATCACTGACAGTGGTCAGGAACACTTCATTTGGTGTCAGCTGTGGCTGTGTAGTAGACTACCCCTATTAGCCATCCATTCATAGGCCACTGAAGCTGCTCTCCTCCAGGCTGGTGAAATCATTTCAGTGGTCCTATGATGCACCTGATCATATGTCCTGCTCTGATCAACTACTGCATTTGTATTCTGCCAGACATACCCCCATGTTCCCTCCCAAGCAGAAAGGCACCATGTCACTGAAATGCTTCCAAAATGACTTCATTCTCAGGGTCATTGAAGAGGGTTTGCAGGGATTGGGATGCCTGGGTGCCATAGTCCTAGGTGACTTAAAACACAAAAGAAGGATAATACACATAAGTATCACTTAATAAAAGTCCTGCTTAGATATAACACATAAAGGTAGTATTTAAATATTACCCACTAGAAAAACAAAAATCAACCAAGATATTCAAATATAAAAAAATAATTATTTGGTTGTATCATATTACAATCATACATAAAGCAAGGTTGGATGCAAAACAAGGAGAGTAACAATAGCAAAATTTGTTTGTGCCTACACAGAAATAAACGTGGCTCCCATACCCCCAAAACAACAGCCAAATTATACATTTTGCTAACAAACCATCAGTGAACTGTTAAAAGTACTATCAAGTAAACTGTTCCAAAAACATGTGTACACATTTACCAGAAAGCATTCAATTTTATGCAATTGCCAGTCACGTCTACCTATGGCCTGCACTCCCCTAGAGGTTTAGACCATCCTAGAAAGCTAAAACCCCTGTGTCATTGACAATATAGGACATTTACATTTCACTTAAATAACAATAGAAGAGTTAAAGAGAAAAACAGTTGTAACATTAGCACTTGGATGACCATTAATAAGGCTGTGCATCTGATAATGTAAAATGCCCTGAAAAACATGCCAATGCCATCAGTAAATTTCGAAGAAGTGCATTCAGATAATAGTAGCATTTGTTAATGTGTATATATATATATAATATATATATATATATATATATATATATATATATATATATATATATATATATATATATATATATATATATATATATATATATATATATATATTATTTTTAGTGACATGTGAGCATATCCCATATATTACTGAAAAATGTCATCATACCTTATCAAGACCAGTAGTCTTCTGTGCAGATTAATCCCAACATAATATCTTCTTCTATGTTATCCATATAAAGAAGTCTCCTCACCTTCAGGTTCCCTAGCTACATGGTTCCCTTTTTATAATGCAGATTTAGGGCTCTGAGCATGGTGAAGATGCAAATGAGGTGTACACTCATTAAAATTGCTGAATCCCGAATACTTGGCTCCATGTTGTAGATGTAAGCATAATGTGGGCACGCCCTTAGTGTTTGTTCCTAATGAATTGCAACTGTAAATGATTACTGGTAGGGAAAAAGGAAAACACAACAGCAATTCAGACTCCCTTACATCCAGTGGGTGTGTCAGCCAGCTTAGACTTGCAAAATATAGACGTAATTGTATCAAGGTTTTAAATGCAAGTAAGCAACATGCATTTCACAGTTTCTTTCAGTAGTAGCCAACCACTCCTTCATTTCTTGACAACTGTATCTTAATGCGATTTTAATATCAATCATTTTAAAGACAATGCTACAGAATGCCTTATAGACTGCATGCCTGAGATTTCTGGTCAGATAAGAAAATAATGAGCAACAGACATAGAGAGATAAGACAGAGCTGCATTTATGCAAGCAGTAGTCAGAAATGATTGTGTGATCACTCAGTGTGCTACATCGGAAATTAATACATGTAAAAACAACTGTCATATGTTTTGTTAATACTGCAGATGATGTTGCACTTGGTTGTATGCACAAAGATTTTAATTCTGTGCTGCAAAGCTGTTTCTGTGGCAAAGAGGGATGACACCCTTACTGTGTTTTGAATGTTCATTGGAGTGAGAGTTCAAATCCACACCTGTGTAAAAAATATTTCATGTGTACCAACATATATTTTTGTAGTGTTGTTTGTTTAATAGATTTATTTTCTTGCTTTCTCATAATTTTCCCTTTGTTTTGTCTTTTTTTTTTAAATGTCAGTGTTTGCACAGTGCCGAGCTTAACACAAACATGGGACATGGAGAAACAAAACTAATGTCATGTTTAGCTTTGCTTATCTCATTTGCAGTGTGCAGACCTGGACTAGTGACCACACAGGAAGCAAAGAGAACACCTGTGGATAGGGAGTAGAAATTTTAAGTGCCGAAAAGAATGCATTGTTGCAGTTATTGCTTTTCATTGCACTACGCCACTAAGCGACATTGTGTGGCAGATAGCAAGCTTCCCCAACACCTGCAGCCATCAAACACATGCAGAGAGGAAGCAGAGGGTCAACAATTTCAAACTAGATACATTGTATCAACTGTGTGTTGGGCACTGGACAAACATGCTAAGCAGCATTGTGCAGTGGTTAACACACAGACGTTAATAATGAATAAGGAAATATTCCACTGCTGTTAAATTATTCATGTGGCAGCAAGTGTACGTGTAGGGCTATAATGCTTATTGTCTTCGGTTCTAATAGAGGAAGTGCAGCATATTTTTACTGTTGTGACAGTTCAGTTTTTAGTAATGATCAGGAAAAAATCCATTTGTTATTACAACATTACTGTGGCAAAATATCTAAGTCCAGGGCTGCCATACACACGGTCCTAGGTTCTAATACAGGAAATTCCAGACAAATTCCAGACATTTTTACTGTTGTTCCATTTCACATTACATTAACTATCACTTATGGCAGTTAATACATAATTATAAATAGCAGAGCTGATATGAATTATATGTATGAGGGATAAGGCACCCTTACTGTGTTTTGAAGGTTCAGATGTATGACCGAGAGTATACTGTCTACTATGTTCTTGCAAGTATAATATTGCTATCTGGACTTGGATGGTCTTTGCACTTAAATAAGACACATAGACAAATCAATGTATCTACAAGGACCTTGTCAGGTAACACACATACATGATTAACACCTCAGTCTCTCAGCTGTATTTATAAATGATTTATAACTATGTCTGAAAAGCACTTCTTCTGTGGCAAAGGTAGAAAATCATCATTGTGAAAAAATGTGCTTTGTCCCTTATGCAAAGGTTTCAATCCAACACTGTAGAAACCAACTCTAGCAGTATATAAAGCCAAATAAACTTGTGTCATTTCATGAAATTTATGTTCACAGTACATGTCTGGAAAGTTAAATCAGCTAACAGTTATAACAGCAGACCCCTCAAACTAATATAAAGTATCAGATTAACCTTCCAGTTTCTAGAGCTGCTCTCCTCCTCTGTTCGGCACTGTTACACTCCACTTAACAAAAAAAAAAACAAAATAAATAAATAAAATGGGCACCTGTCCCAAAAAAATCATCCCATATCTAGCTCTCCATTTCAAGAACATATCTTCTTGACATACTTTATTTAGTCAAGTTGGCTATACAACATGATTGTGTTGTTGTCACCCTTCTTTGTGGAGGTGACAGTACAAATTCAGGTAATACTTTGTACATATTTTCATTTTACATTGTTGAAGAAATGGATAGCTATGGTTCTTTCCTACCTTTCTCATGCACATTCCTAAATTGCTTTCCCTTTGTTCTTCCCCATGCTTCCCCTCATTTCACCACTTTCCTCTCTACCTCACTTTAACATCTATAATCTGATTAAAAAATAGATTCACACACAATTCAGATAAGTAACAAAACACAATGCAGCTCTTTACTTTTTCACCTGTATGTTTGCATGGAGTTTGACATTGTGCACCAATGCCAATCAACGATGAACATCTCTTCTGTGGTCCAGTTACCTCTGCGCAATGCCGCTTAAACATGTTGCAATAAGTTAACACACAGTAACGCACTGCAAATTTAGTATAACGAATAATTTCATTTCATTATCCCTACTTACTTAAAGTATTACATACTCTGGATTCGATCTCTATATCATCTGGGCTTAAAAAGAAATGTGTCATTGCATTCACAGCTGCTGGCACAGAGTCAGCTAAGCAGCAGGATTGTTTCATACTCTCAGTACTGACATCTTTTAAAATTTAAGCAGTCAGGCTAGAGTTTGTGCACTGCTTAACTATGCACAAACAGAGAAAGTGGTAGAAATGTGTATCTCGCATGTGCAAACACCTTGCCAGCCATCACCCAAACCCGCTGCTTGGCAGTGTGCTGTGCAAAGTGGATAATAGCATGTATTACTTGAATTTACTGTCCATTTCAAGTTCATGACATGAAATTACATGAGGAAACACAAACAAAATGAAGTCAGTATCTAAGAAAAAGGCACATATTTACAATGCAGCAATCTCTTACCTCCTTCATACACTGCAGCATTGGTCGCTCTGTACTTGTTCAAAAATATATCAACTATACTACATAAATAAATAGCAATTGTCATCTTATTTAGCATACACAACTTTAGAATGACAATACACATTCAGATTTTTCTATACTTGTAGTAATGTGGACACCTGTTTGCATATAGTTTGCATAGCTGTCTCTTAAAATATACCAGCATATTGGAAACACAACCACCAAATACTACCCATTGCATTCATCAGTCTGTTAACACACAGAACTTTAATATCTTGAAGGTTGGACATGACTAGCTATCCATTTCATGCTGGCTTCCCAACATCTTCACTCCAAACATCCACTGCTGATGACATCCACTATAAGTTGTCCTGCAGCCTTGTAAAAGTCAGACTTGTGTCCTGGTACTTGCTTTAAATAGTTCTCTAGTTGGTGCAATTAGATAGGTAGAGAGTCGGTTCTCACTGGAATTAACTGGTATGTGTGTGTGTGTGTGTGTGTGTGTGTGTGTGTGTGTGTGTGTGTGTGTGTGTGTGTGTGTGTGTGTGTGTGTGTGTGTGTCTAACTAGTAACGGACCACAGGTGCATATCCTGCAGTTACCAGTCCAATCCCATGATTTGCCAATATTTTGACACTTTCCCATGCCTACACATCCATTTCCTGTAGGCCTCCCAACATCTTCCCTCCAGCATCCACTGTTGATGGCATCTACAATAAGCTGTCCTGCAGCCTTGTAAAAGTCAGACTTGTGCCATGCTGTTAGTAACAGCCTGCATTTGATTGCTGGAACCTGTGTTATGAGAGACTGCTTTCCAATCTATCTGCAAATATACAGAGCTGAGTATATATTTTTTTGGTTTTGAGTTTGTTAATTGTTGCTTAGATCTCTGTTGAAACTGTTGTCTCCCTGTTCTGAGAGATTGCTTTCCAGTCTATCTGCAAATATACAGAGCTGAGTATATTTTTTGGTTTTAGAGTTTGTACTATTAGTTCTTGCTTAGATCTCTGTTGAAACTGTTTTCCCCACCCCATCCCCTATTTTCTGCTGTGTCTCTAGTTGGTATAACTGTTTTTTACAGCTTGTGTGTTATCTAACTCAAGGATCACTTGCATAAAATTAGACCTGTTAGTAACAGCCTGCATTTAATTGCTGGAACCTGTGATTTGAAAGACTGCTTTCCAATCTATCTGCAAATATACAGAGCTGAGTATATCTTTTTTAGTTTTAGAATTTGTACTGTTAGTTGTTGCTTTGATCTCTGATCTCTGTTTTGTCCCACTCTCCCTATTTTTGGCTTGTAGTTTAAATTTGCTGGCTTTTGCAGTTGCCCGCCCCTCTGTAGATTTGATCTGGGATACTCCCCCAGTCCCATCTCTTTACCACATTCTACCTAATAAAATCTTTCTGCACTTGCTTTTAGTCCTTTTTAATTTAATTGCATTTTTTAAACTGTGCTTGGTCTAATATTATATAATATAATATAAAAAAAAAACTGTAAGCCTGTTTCCTACCTTTCTTGTAACTAGTGTTCCAGATAAAGATTTGCTGTATCCAGGACTGTATATAAGCTTCTGAGCGCGCCAAGCCTTTCTGTGTTGGAGGGAAGCCTTCTAGCTTATCAGTGAGAGTGGAAAGCACTAGGTAACCTGTCTACCACATAAGGAGTGGTTCTGGTCCAGAAATTGTAGTTACTGGCCGCTTGGGCAAGCTCTTCCATCTTTATCAACTTTCTGATTTGAAAGCCTGCATTTGCACTTGTTTCTGTCATGTAACTCGTCTAGTGCAGATACAGATTCTTAGTTTTAGCACTTAAATTTGCTTATTCGTGCTCAGCACTTGTTCAGAACTTGTAAGCACTAAATAAGCTACTAATTACTATAGCACTCAACCTTCCTCATTACCTAGAGGAAAACAGTTTTTGTACTTACTTTTCTCAGTTGCTTAGAGAAAAACTGCTCTTGTACTCCCTTTCCTCATTTATCTAGAGGAAAATAGTTTTTTATTCAGGCATGTCCAAGGGTCAGCTCCCAGTGTTCTCTCCTGTCTATCTGTTGAATTTGGGCATTTTGAGGCAATGTAGAAATTGCCTCATGTACACAGACAACCCTCTCCTCCTACCACCCAACACTACAACATGTGAGAAATGCACTTATCTAGCCAAACTGGAAGTAAAGCTCTCTCCAACCAAGACTGAACCTGACAGGCATGAGGAGAAGGTAAACATTTGCACCAAACCACACTCATCACATAGTCTCACTAAATCTACACCACCAAAATCCACACATAGTAACACAAACTTTCACGAAGGCTCTCAGTAATAATCTATCTCAGCAACATAGACCTCCAAAGTAGAAACACAAGCGACCTCCATCCCCCAACACAATCCAAATGACACATAGCCCACAGACTCAGTGTGCCACTCAACCACAGCCAATAAGGCAAAACAACATACCCAACACACTAGTCATAGGTGACTCTATAGTCAGGCATGCTGATGTCCCACTCACCAGGCTAAACAAGGAGAAGGTTACTGTCAGCTGACTGTCGGGTGCCAGGATCTGCCACATAACGCACGCACTCAGGTCAATCCACAACAAGTACAAATATGACTCTATCATTGTCCATGTTGGTGTGAATGACCTGAGACGTACCTCCCTGGACTACATAAAAAGAGACATGGAAGAGCTCTCCAATCTTGTAGCCCAGGCAGGTATGACCCTAGCTCTGAGTAGCCTTCTGCCATCGCCCTGAATGATACCGCAGTACAAGACAAAATGATTGAGTTCAACAATTGGCTAATCTTCTGGTGTCATTCTAAGGGGATCCAGTAACTGTCTGCTTGGGATGACATGGTCGACAGACCATGATGCTTTGCCACAGATAGCTTGCGCCTGTCACCTCTGGGATTCTGGATACTGGCTAAGGCTCTTGCTGCCCCTATAGTGCATTTTGTAGGCAAGGTTCAAATAACAAATTCACCACCGTAACAGGAACAGGCAAGCAAAAACTGAGGGTAATGCTACTCAATGCTAGAAGTCTAAATCTCAAAATGCACTCACTCGAGGCACTCCTTAAAATGGAGAACATCGATATCTGTGCAGTGACTGAGACCTGGTTCAAGGCTCCAGAGAGCACCCCTGCACTACCAGGCTATAACTCATACCACACTTTTTGGCCATGTAACCTGGACCGAAACACCAAAGGTGGAGGTGTGTCCATATTCATTAAGGATATCCACACCTCCAGGCTAGTTGCTCAGCATAATGCATCCAAGGTTATCCAAGTGCAACTAACACTGGGCAAAACTGCAATCCAAATTGTAGCTTGCTACAGATCCCCCACCATGCCCCAGGATTCCCACTCCTCTTTTCTTGATGTACTGGAAAATATTAGGGTTCAACCAAACACCCTATTAATGGGCGACTTCAACTACCCCACCATTCACTAGGAATCATACTTGTGTACCAACTCCTTAGCTCAACACTTTCTGGAATTCATAAACTCCAATGCCTTGGATCAACTTATCCACGCCCCCACCAGGAGCAACAATATCCTAGACTTAGTCATTATCAACATGAGTGACCAGTGTTCCACACCAGAAGTCAACTCCTCGTTGGTCCAATCCGACCATAAGCTAATCACCCTTGATATCCACATCTCACCACCACCCCTCATTAAGGAAACCACGGTAAAAAAAATTTTCCAAAGCCAACTTCATGCTTCTTAAGACAGAAGTGGTAAACTTCATGACACCCATTAAGATGGACAATACAGTTACAACTGCTGAATCATACACAAATGCACTCTATAAGCAGTTACACGAGTGCATGGATTGTGCTATCTCAAACAGAACCAAAACGCTATCCTCCAAAAAAAGGAAGCTAGTCTGGTGGTCCCCTGCTATAAGCAAACTGTACAACAGAAGGAAGAAACTGTTGCAAAAGAGAGTAAAATCCCATGAGTCGAGGAGTTCCCTGGTCAGCCTCAGTAAGAAGCTGAGATCCCTTATAAGATCCTCCAAAGCTAGCTACGAAAACAAAATCATCACGTATTCTAAGGACAACCACAAAGTATACTATAGCGATGTCAAGAATCTCGATGACAACACCCAGATCTGCTCTGAGTTACAGCATAACGGCATGAAAATTACAGAACCAACTGATATAGCCAACATCCTGGCAGATGGGTTCAATGCTGACTTTACCCCCCTCACCCCCTAAAGGTCCCATATCTATACAGGAAGAATGCAGAATCCCTGCAATTACAACTACGCAGGTAAAAGCTGCACTCTCTAAAGCCAAAAACACAGCATCCATGGGACCGGACAACATCCCAGACTGCGTTTTACACAAACTTCACTTAAGCACCATGTTCAATAATAACCACACATCAGGCTTTGTGCCCACTGAATGGTGCACAGCAACAGTTATCCCACTCCACAATGAGAGAGCCACCACTAATCCCAGGAACTATCGACCAATTAGCCTGACGAGCCTGGTCTGCAAGGCCATGGAACGTATCATCATGGAACTCATAAACAAAGACATTGGTAATCTCCAAACTCTGGATCCCACACAGTTCAGGTTTGTGAAAGGCAGATCATGCCTCCTGAACCTGATTGACTTCTTTGAGGCACTCACCAAAGCTGTAGATGAGGGTAAGGTGGTTCACACAGCCTATCTTGACCTCGCCAAGGCTTTCGACACCATCCCCCATTCTGGAATTATAGCTAAACTCACTAAACTAGGTATAAATCCCTACATCACAAGATGGGTTGCCAACTGGTTCACTGACAGAACCCACACTGTAAAAGTTGCAGACTCCAAAACTGACCTCAAAGCAGTGACAAGTGGAGTACCACAGGGTTCCATCCTGGGACCTCTCCTGTTTGGTATCTACTTTTCTGAAGTACAGGCTAACACAGAGAGCCACTGGCTAATGAAGTTTGCAGATGACTGCAAACTAGGTGCCATAGTCAAGTCCCCAAATGATGTGGACATCCTACAGAAGGGCCTTGCTGAGACAGATGCCTGGTGTCAGAGCCATGGCCTCAAGCTCAATGCCAAAAGGTGCAGTGTCATTCCCTTTGGCAAAAACTCTGTACCCATGAACTACCACATAGGCAGAAATCTACTTAACACCGAATGTGTGATAAGAGACCTTGGGACTCAGGTGGACAGTTGTCTCTCCTTTGATAGTCACATCGCCACAGTAGTCAGGAAGTCCTTCGACGTGGCACACCTCATCATAAAAGGGTTCTCGTCCAGGAAAAAAGAGGTCTTTGTTCACCTCTACTCGACACTCATTAGACCCATTATAGAATACAATGCCCCTCTTGGAATGTACCTCAAAGACATCTGCAGCAGCTGGAAAGGCCACAGAAGTACCTCAGAAAGTGGATTACTGGCCTCAAACAAATGCCCTACACTGACCTCCTCAAAAAACTCCAGCTTTACTCCATAGCATATTGCCTACTCTGAGGTGATCTCTGCCTAACATATAAAGCTATGTCAAACCCAGAGCTGTTGGACATGCTACACCTAAAGAAATCCCAATCCCTCAGAGCTACACGCTCTAGGGACCTAAACCTTGTCACCACAATAAACGGGACATGCTGGAGGGATAGATTCCTGTCCCAGAGACTTCCCATACTCTGGAACAGGCTACCCATCTATGTCAAGCAAAGTTCTTCATTAGCACTCTTCAAGAAAAATCTTGATGAGTGGATGGGAAATAGGAAATACACCCCAGGGATCACTTCTGTGTCTCTGCTCAACAGTGGCACAGGAAAATAACTTTCTTGGGTGGTGTAAGCCAGGGAACCTTGTTGGCTAGGCTTACGTAGGCCCTTGGGCTGATAGCCTAGTACCTACCTATGAACTTATGAACCTATACTACTTGTGTGAAATACAGAGTTCGCTAGCCTGTGCACTTAAATAGCTAGGGCTTCTAATCTCACTGCACACAACTGGTGTGTGTGTGTGTGTGTGTGTGTGTGTGTGTGTGTGTGTGTGTGTGTGTGTGTGTGTGTGTGTGTGTGTGTGTTTGTGTACTTGCTTGTCATTAAAGAGAGCATTTTATACCAGCAAGTGGGACACTGCTATTGCCATCTTCTCCTCACCACACACTGCTGATGTCATCACCTATGCAGTGTTCGCTGACACTATCCAAGTTTGAGTTGTGCTGTGGCATTTGTGTTAAATACAAAGTTCTCTAGTCAGTGCACTTAGGTAGGATTCTGTTCTCACTGTAGTGAAATGGTGTGTATGTGTCTGTGTATGTGTCTGTGTATGTGTGTGTGTGTATGTGTGTGTGTGTGTGTGTGTGTGCACTTGCTTGACAATAGAGAGTGCATTTCACACCAGCATGTGGGACACTGCTTTTGCCATCTTCCTCTCACTGAACTCTGCTGATGTTATTGGCTATAGCTGATTTGTAGATGTGCAGTACTCCCATCAGAGCAGGGTCAGAGACTGGTCTGTAAGCCAGTCACAAGTCACCTCATCCAATACAATACAGATTGCAGTGACAAGGCTTTCAGTCTATCCGCATACACCATGGCATGGTAGGTAGGCCTTGTATTTTCTTGGTGAGAAACCCCTGTGGTCTCTCAAGATTTTGCAAGTGTCTGGTGAGATACATGCAAAAGGGAGTACTATACTCTGTTAGTGTTTTGATGATGGTCAAGTACAATGCTGTTATATCATTATCAGATCTGGATACAATAGCCTTATTTATGAGGTGCATGACGTAGCCTTTCCTTACCCCTATGGAAACCTAGTGGTCAAAGTTCAGATTGCTATCTATATGTGCTTCCAGGTCTTGCACCATTAGGTATGCGTATAGAGGGAGTGTTGTCAATGCTGTAATTAGTAGGGAATTCCACTTTACAGAAGGCAAAAATAATGACACATTTTTTCATTTATTTGGAGACTGTGTGGTTTAGGCACCAGTCATTTGTCTGTGTTAGTCCCTCCCATAATATGTTAACATCATTGATGGAATCAATGATTGCACCCAATATAGGATCATAGGAGGTTACTATGCTAATGGCCCTGGGGCACTTACAAGCCTAGCCAAGAGTTTATCCCCATAAAAGAAACCTCAAACAGCACCTGTCGCCCCTGTCATGAGGGTCACAGGTGGAACCCTTGGCACAAATATGTGGTTTCCCATCCATTATAGGATCATAATATGCAATACTCAGCAAGCTAGGTAGGCCAAAGCCTGTAAACTTTAGCCTGGACTTTTGAGAAATAGATTCCTAACAGTAAAAGGCCCAGCACAGATCCTTGGGGTACGCCAGTGGTAACAGCTCTACTAGGAGAGGTTGATTCGACAGCTTTCACAGTATGTGTTCTGTTGGTGAGGCAATTGTTTGACCATCTAGTGATATAAGCATTAATCCTCAGCTGGGAGAGTTCTTCATTTATACCCGAGTGAGAGACTGTGTCCAACCCTAGGCCAGATTAAGGTAGGCAGTATGCACTGCCTTACCTTCATCCAGGCCTATCACACAGAATCAGTCAGCTGTGACAACATCACAGATTTTCTATAGTGTGACAGAACATATACCTACCTGACACGGTTGAATACACACATCAACACACCCTCCAGATGGAATTTGTTCCCATAGAAGGGTGTACATCAACATGCATCCATCTGAGTGTGGGGAGGGCAGCACCCGAATCATGCCTGAATAGACATATCCTGACTCTCTTCATCTGTGAGGTAGATCAGCATGTAATCATAGACATTTTCTAAATGAACACTAGTAATATCCAGGCTGTGTGCAACAAATGTGTGTGAGTTGTTAATGCTATATTCATGTCTGTTACATCTGTTAGATGTCCTCAAAGAGGTTATCGAGGGCATGTATGATGACAATGCTATCATCCTGTGGAATTTGAGCAGGCCAAGGCATTTGACCCAAATTCACACTGAGGTATTCACTTGACACTGTCAGATGTGTGTACATAAACACCTATATCGCCAAGTGGTTTAACCTCTGGATCACATATGTGGCATCTAAATATGTTGAAATGTGTGAAGTGACTTATAGCTTGAATCCAGTGATCAGTTGTATACATCAGGGATGTGTGCTAGGCCCTTTCCTGTCCATTATTTAAGTCACAGACATCAACAATGACATACATATTCTGTGTTCATACAGCTGTTTGGCAGACTACAGATTGCGAGCAGGCATTGACTCCAACTGTGATATTAGTATAATACAGACAGTATCCACACACACCAAAGACTGCTGCCACATCCATAGCAACACATGAGAAGAAACAAAAACATGGTGGGATTTATGATATTATGAAAAAAAGGCACAACCCAATAATAATGTAGATATTGTGCCACTGTAATCAGACCATGTGGTATGTGAGCTGTGTCTTGGGCTAGATGTTATGTGGAACATCTACTGTGTTGACTACTGCCTTGTATGTAACACAACTACTGACTATGTGCAGGAAATCTACACCAAAGGCCATAATGCCTCCATAGTTCACAGCCTTCATCACACCAATAATTGAATACAATGCACCCTTCTTCATGTACCTTCCTACACATCTTTCACTGATGTGTAACTGAAGTGCACCACCTTTGTCACAGTGAGCTTTAAAACATCTTACTAGCCATACTTAGGTATTCTTTTTGTTGCATAAACATTACTGTCTGATGGTGCAGAACCCCCATCAAGGTGTTATACCAGATGCATGTGTGATACCTGTTCCAGTGATGCACATAGTACATACATAGTTGTTTATAACTGTGTTATCCTGTATTATGTTTGGACCACTTTCATTGCTATATAATAAACCCAGATAATCATTGTGGCATTCCACGCAATCCCACTACCCTAGTTTACTCATAGGTAAGCAGGTTTGCTATCCTTTATATGATTTCCTGGCTGGCAACACTATTGCCAGCCATGAAACCATGCTTGTTTACATTTAAACGTGGTGTGCAGCATGAATATGTAATTAGCGCTGCTGCTGCTCACTGAGCAAACACAAATTCCATGTAGGCTTCACAAAAAGCTTACACAGAGTTTATTGAATTCTACCACTTATATTGAATAATTTTTATATATTTAAATTAAAGAGTATTTAGTTGGTATCACACAAATCTGCAGAAAAATAATGGAAATTATGTACATGTTTTTTATTTGGTCAACAGGGCAAGTGCGACAAAGCTAATAATATAAGCCAGTAGCAGAAAAGCTCATATAACATTCTAACAGCCATTTGTCTGAGGAGAGAAGACACCTGAGAAGCATGCATTTTGATTATTACATCATACTGGTACAAGTGTAACTGAATGCATGTGTTTTCATAAGACACGGCACAGACTAGTTTCAAACTGTAGCTGAGAATCAAACCAGGGGCAGGTTAATGCCTAGAAGAAGTACTATTATTTCCTTAGGCTGAGATCTTACTGGGAAAATATGCATTCTTATAGTACCTGAATGTACACAGTGTAATCCATTGGAAGAAACACTCTGTTAAAAATACAAGAACTTAATCTATTTATAACATTTTTACCAGAATGTATTTACGTCTGCCAATGTTATTGTTTAGTCTGTTTAGCCAGTTAAAGTGTATTTATTAATATTTTTATTACTAGCATATTATGAAGTTTCTTAGCCTTTAAATCTATACTCTAAATGCAATTCTGTGAAATCTAAAGTAATCCAAATTAAAACCCAAATAAGTCTAGTAGATAATATGAATACACAACCTGTTGACCTCTAAAAGTTTAGAATTCTGCCAAATGTCCCCGGCCTTTTTTGATGATCCACCGACTGAGCTAAAGTCTACCAGTCTAAGAGCCCAGCACTCATGAAACCATCAGAGAGCAGGTTATCCTAACTTAACATATTTGCTAATGACACAACCAAACTCACCAACCCAACAGCTATGGAGAGGTATCTCTCTCCTCTTGCACCAGAAATCCAAAATGTCCATAATGCTTCCAGTGTATTACCTTGAATGCAAATTCCAGCATCATAGGTTCATAGGTGTTTACTAGGCTAACAACCACAAGGGCCTTTTTAAGCCTAGCCATGCATCCCGCATCTCTGACACATTCTGACACCCTTGATAAGTGTAAGCAGGGGCCTAGGAGAGGAACCATTTACAGGTTACCTGTTTGCATTAGAGACATAGGTGCCAAACAAGGGTTGAATTTCTGATTTCCCATCCAATTGTCCAAGTCGCACTTGAATTGGGCTAGGGTAGGATCTCTGCATCACATGGATGAGGAGTCTGTTCCATAGACGTGGTAGTCTCTCGGATACGTACCTATCTCTCCAGCAGGTCTTATTTATATCACAGGCAAGGTTTAAGTCTTTAGAACAGGTAATTCTGGTACTGTTTGTTTTGTGGATATGCAGTAGGTCCATTAGATTGGGGTCTGACAATGCCCTGTATGCTAGGCATAAATTTCCCTTCAAAAGCCTGTAAGAGACAGAATACAGGGATAGGGCCTTGAGGCAGTCAGCAGAGGACATATTACTTACACCTTGTATTCTTTTAGTAAGGAACCTCTGTGGATGTTCCAGGTGTTGCTGGTTAGGTACATATCAAAGGTGGCATTGTACTCAATGATAGGTCTGATGAATGCTGAATACAGTGGAATAGTGACTTCTTTGGACTTAGATGCCATACCTTTGTTTATAAGTTGCGCAACATAGAATGATTTCACCACCACTGTAGACACATGATGAACAAAGGTTAGATCACTATGTGTGTCCCTAAGTCCCTGACTACTGGGTCAACTCTAAGGGGTGGGTTGTCAATATGGTAGTTACCACAGATGGATAACTTCCCAAAGGATACTATTATGCATTTCTTGACATTTAGTTTTAGTCCATGGCTCTGACACCAGTTGTCTGTCTGTGTCAGCACCTCGTGGAAAACATTTGTGTCAGTATGAGATTCAATGACAGCTCCTAATTTGGAGTCATCTGCAAATTTAGTCAGCCTGAGACCACTGACATTGGCCTTGACTTCTCAGAAGTAAATGCCAAAAAGGAGCAGTCCAAGGACTGATACCTGAGGGATTCCACTTGTGACTGGCCTCTTTGTAGAGGTGGACTCCCCAAGTCTAACTTCCTGGCTCCTGTCTGAGAGCCATTTGGCTATTCACTTGTGACATACGGGTTTGTACCTAACCTCTTGAGTTTGTCAACAATGCCTAAGTTGGATATTGTGTCAAATGCCTTGGCCAGGTCAAGGTAGGTAGTGTGAACAATTTTGCCCTCATCCGTTGCTTTGGTGACCTTCTCAAAGAAGTCCACCAGGTTGAGTAGCATTATCTGCCCTTCACAAAACCAAACTGGGTTGGGTCCAGTGTCTGGAGGTATGCTATATCTCTATTGGTCATCTCCATGATAATTCTTTCCATGGCTTTACATATAAGACTAGTGAGACTTTGGGGTCTGTAGTTTCCACTGTCTGTAGATGGATCACCTTTCTGCAGAGGAATGACTGTTGCCTTTCTCCATTCATGAGGCATGAAGCCTGTTTGGAGGCTACAGTTAAATAGTAAATCCAGAGACCCAGATAGGTCATGTTTCATGCTATTTAGAAGGCATCCTGGGATATTGTCTGGGTCCATTGATGCAGTGTTCTTGGTCTTAGAGGGAGCATTAAGGACCTGTTCCCTAGTGATAGTAGGGGGAGTTATATTTGATGATATTTCCTGAGGGAAGGCTGAGGGAGAGAGAGGAGTAACGTTGGAGCTGAAGTTATCAGCCAGAAGGTTTGCTATATCTTCTGGCTCAGTATAGGTGGCTCCATTTACAGTGAGCTCTGTACACAATTGTGTATTGTCTTTGAGGTTGCGGACATAGCTAAAGGATGCTTTGTGGCTGTCCTGGGCCTGGGAGGCCAAACTTACCTCCAGTTCGGCTTTGGCAGACTTTATTTGTCCTCTGGGTTGTTTGTTTAGTTTGATAAGAGTGCTTATATCCTGCTGGTTGCTGTACCTCCTAATTTTTGCCATGATTTTCTTCCTCCTGTTATACATCCGATTGATTTTGTGATTCTGCCAGGGTTGCTTGTTTTCTGAGTTAGTTCTGTACTTCTTCCTAGTGGGTACAGTAGCCTCTATGCAGCTATTAACATGCATGTATATGGTTTCTGTGAACAGTTCTGCATACACAGAAGTGTTCTCAGCATTTATAGGCGCCTGATATTTTGCCAGGTTCTCACTTAATACCAGGAGGTTAGCCTTAGAATAGTTCCTAAATATTCTCGGTTTAGCTGGGTGTCCAAGTTTTATTGTTACTTCAAAGGAGACCATTTTGTGGTCTGACCTTACCAGGGAAGGCATTACAGTAGGGGATGTGCAGCACTCTCCCATATTAGTGAGGACCAGATCCCATATGGTTGTACCCCTGGTTGGTTTATTGACTATCTGGTCCAGGGAGTTTGTGTTTACAAAATCCAGGAATCTCTGTGCATGCACGTTTGATGTTGTATAGGATTCCCAGCTAATAGAGGGTTAATTAAAGTCACCCATGAATATTGTATTGAGTTGGATGGTTAGTGTATCTAACAAGTTTAAGTACATGGTATCGGTTTCCTGGATCATGGAAGAGGAACTATAACTTGCACCGAAGTGGCATTGGATTTTAACTATAGTGATTTGAACATGGAGCAGCCCAAGTGCATTGTCCTGTTTGACCAGCCATGAAGTATGTTTATTTTTGATGTAAATAGAGACATGTCCACATTTAGTCCCTGCCTGTGAAGTAGCTGGTCTAAATGTGTGGAAGGCATTATAACCTTGCACTGTTGGTGTGCTGTCCGCGGCTTTAAACCACGTCTCAGAAACCGCACAGACAGCAACATTCTCTAGGATTAAGAGAGCTTCCAGGGAGTAAAGTTTTTTGGTTCAGGCTCCTAGCATTGAGCAGTAATACTTTAGATTTTCTTGGTTTTGATTTGCTATGTCAGAAATACTTTCTGTTTGGCATTGCCTAAAAATGGCACTATGGGGAAGACAATGCTTTAGCTAATATTTGAAAGCCTAGAGGGGAGAGGTGCAGACCACCCCTGGCAAAGCAGCATGGTCTGTTGGCCATCTCCTTCCATGCTGACAAATATTGCACCCCTTTAGAATGACACCAGAAACTAAGCCAATTATTAAAGTCAGTCATCTTTTGTTCATATTGTGGTATCATCCTTGGAGAAGGTAAAATGCTGTAAAATCATTTATCCCAGTACCTGTATCCTTTGCAATCCCAATGATAAGGCCACATGGTGTCCCATAATTATTCTTTCTGGAAATAGCTGCAGTGGTGTTGTGGTAGGAGACCTGCTGCACATACACTTTCCAGGCTACATTCTGATATATGGATGAACCGTGGCCTCTCTATCCCACCCAGGAGCTTTTCCCCTTTTGCTTGGTCCTTCAAAATGTACACCACTTAAACTTAGTGCACTTAAATGCTTACTTTGATTCCTTCTTTGAACATAAATCCTGAAGAACAAAGCTGTGTTGTAAAGTTAGGATTATCTAAACCTGCATTCAAAAATGAACTCCATCCAGGTGGAGCTATATTTTAGTCTGATAACCTACTTTAAGTGTAATGTAATTATGTGTGCTGGAGAATCATAAAACCATCCACTGCAGCTCGTTTCACAGTCTTAGTATCCACATACTTCCTAGCCTTATCCATTGCTCTCCATGTTACCCCATATCATTATACTAGCCTGCTTGAAATTACAAAGTAAATATTTTTTCCTGGAAACTGGACTTTGCTGAACAAGACTGCTCATTAATGTACTTGTTGTGCACAGTGGGTACATCATGAGAGGGTCACATGTCTCCAGGGTATGATGAGTTGAGGGTTAAGACAATATTTACCAAAAGCATGTTTGCATTAATGTTGATATCTGTATTTCAAATATTTGAAACTTATTAGGTGTGCTTTTATGTGTGTGTATTTGTCTCTGTGTGCTTGTGTGTGTGCATACACATGCATTAATGAAAACATGGCATCTTTTATTGGCATTAATGGTGAACTCTGCAATTTGTTGGTTTTTGGATCATTTTTCTTCAGAAGATGAGTTTAACATTTTTCCTTACTGGTAGTTTATATATATATATATATATATATGTACGCACACTTGATTTTGATTACCTTTTATGTTTTTCCTAGGTAATGATATTAGGTTTAGATATTGTAACCTTTACAGTCACAAGTGATTTAACAAACGAAAGTTTATAACACACCTCTTTTACAAATTGAAAATTGATAGAGCGTATATAAAGGAAGCCTATATGAAAGTGGATTATCTTGAAAACAGCAGTAAAATCACATTTATATATTTTTTTTATTCATTTGCTGCTCCCCATCAAAATGAACACAACAAGGTGGTGTAGCAATCCTACCATCATCCATTCTGAATTTCCCCAGACTGGGCCCATAATGGCACATCCAGTCCATGTCACCAGTAATGGTACCATAGCCATCCTTCCCCTCACTTCTCTAAAGGCGGCATGATTAATGTTCAGCAACTTATGGCTTATCTTTGCCAGAATTCCCTTTTGGCAGCATTGATAGGCTGGACAGTAAATTGATAGTAAACTGAATGCTTGTTCCAGCTTGCATCCATGGGCAGACATGATTTGTTCTGTCCTCATCTTTTTTCAGCCAGATGCTTTCTGTCTGAGCTCTATTAAGGCAATACCCAGCATACCAACTTCACCCTAAATACGTACACCCATCTGCCCTTTATGTATTATCACACAGCTGAGCTGCAAATTGAACTCAGGTCATATGGGCCCTAATTAGGGCTTTATTCTTGTATGCAACATATACAGTTGATTTGTCATATCTTTGGATCAAGCAGCGATGATAGGACCTTTAAGGGAGTGCTTACTTTGAGAAAATGATTTAATGCTCAATTAATAATTAATAGTGAGGAATAGGGAAAGGTCACTTTGGAGAATGCACATCTGTGTATCCATGTAAACTACTTATAGTGGCTTTCATTAATGCTCTGTGTCTATCTGATATATAGATTCTGCAGACTATACATATTAGGCAGCTGATACAGAGATGCAGCAGGCACCACTGTTACATCACAGCGTTTGTTTCTCTAGTTAAGTTTTCAGCCTGGATGCCTTGTGTTTGAAGTCTGCATGCTCTTCCCATATCAATAGGGGCATTCCCAATTACTCTTGTTACCTCCCATTTCCAAAGGATGTGCTGTATGTGAATTTGTAGTTTTCCAAATTACCTATTGCTCTACATGGTGTGTGTGTGTGTGCGCGCGCATGTGTGTGTGCACGCACGCGCACACGTACGCGTGTGTGTGTTTGTGTGTGTGTGTGTGTGTGTGTGTGTGTGTGTGTGTGTGTGTGTGTGTGTGTGTGTGTGTGTGTGTGTGTGTGTGTGTGTGTGTGTGTGTGTTTCTGAGTAAACAAAAGGTGTTTTAAGTGTTTAATACTTACTTCCTTCTTCTAGCTAAGGACTGAGTCATGACCCCTAATTCAGTAATTGGCAGTCTAAATTCCAAGATCAATAAAGAGTTTTCAGTAATTCTGAGGGAAGTTATAGAACTGCATGTTTTGTATCTCCTCTATTGCATTAAGTTTGCTAGCACTAAAGAAATCTTTTCTTTATTTTAACAACCCAAAGAATGTGGTCCAAAATGTACTTTTCCTTATACCATCTACTTATTGCTGGACTGTAAAGGATTAGAGAGAACTGAGGACCCTCTCTAATCACTTGCAAATATATGTACATATATTATTGGAGCTACACCAGGTACTTAAAAGTAATTCATACCAAAATGTGTCTCTAAATAATAACAGCAGGGTCAATCAATGAGATATAATAAATTAAACTTTTTTTTTTCAATGCTAATACTTGAGACATCAATATGCTATATGAATTTGATGGGCTGTGCTAAAATCTATACTCTGGGGACAGCCGATTAGTTTACTTAGTGCAAGAATACGGCTAGAAAGCAAGAGCTTTGGTGATTAGAAAATACAACTTGGGTGCCTGACTCTAAAAATCAATTACAGTTTTATCAACATATACTTGATATGATTAGGTGTCTGCATGGTAAACATATAGCTTTAAATGTTATGTATTCTGCTTATTTCAAGCAGAAGGTTAATGCCAAATGTGTAAAAAGGAGATATACCATCCAAAATTATTAAGCAGTATTCATAAATGTAATAATGTAAATCATTCTGTAAAATAAAGTAATAAAAATAATGTGTCTTAGTGATCCTGAAACGTGTTATTTTTTTCTGCTAGATATATTTACTCAAACATAAATGCAAGTATTACTCAGAAACTTATAACAAATTATTTTATCAAATTCAAGGAACCAATTTTATCATTATCTCTTTTTTTCCATGGAAAAGCTTTAGAAGCCATTAAAATTAAATCTGCTAAAACGTGTGGTCCATAAAACACAATGGATTGATGTCTGCAGGTTTAGCAATGAAACTACCAAAGAAATAATTTAAAAAAAGTAATATCAAGCAATTTCCTTTTGCAGCCATTCACAAAATATTCCATTAACTTCAGACATAAACTATTTGAGTAGTGGTAGTGTTATGGAAAGCATTTTTATAATGCAATGTATAGGGTGAGTGGTGGGTGGGGTAAAGCTTTCCGGAAAATTCACATGTGAATCACTGATGGTCAAGTGTTTTTATTTTTCCTTCATTTCTTTTTCCTTTTTTTAAATAAATGGTCAATAGGGTTAAACTTATATTTCAAATTATGACCATAAAACAAAAAAATTCTTTCTATGCACTGCTTGTATTCACATGTGACCTTATGCATGGTTTGCACTTCCTGTCAAGTCTAACCATGAAATACATAAGTTATGATAGAACCTGAGTTATTTTATCAGACAGAACTGCAGAGCTTGAAAACTGAATCAAGATACAGAGGTGCAGTAAAAAACAAACAGAAGGCTTAGGAATTTGATTTTAAACAATGAAAATATACTAAAAAGAGATCAACAAGCCTAGATTTATTTTTAAACAATGAAGTAATATATTATTAACTCTATTAGTCCTGAGAAAATGAAATTTGATAAAGATAACATGAAAGGCAAACTTCTATACTGCATATACCGAAAGGCTATATTGCATATTGATTTTTTAAATGAATTTCACCTCCACACATTTCTTTAAATTAGACATATTAAAGTAAGAGCAATGTATGCCCAGTATCCAAGAATCCTAAAATGAATAAGAGGAATCCTTCATCTCCATAGGAACTTAAAAAATTGGTACTGTTACTACTTTAGACTTTTTGCTGTGGTAAGGTCCCCATATAAGGAAGTGGGTTCTTCCACCACAACAAGAGACAGATTCCCAAAGGCTTGCACTGACTTTTTCCACTCCTAGTTTCATACATGTGTAAAATAATTCTTTATTTAAGTGTAAGTAATGATTTAAACATTTAAATAGTAACTATTTTATGGAAGATAATTGCTGTTTCATACACGTGAACTATAATAGTTACTTCACAGTAATTTTATGCATAATTCGAAGCCATCTAATTGCATAACAGTGGAATATTTTCTACTTCTATATTATCTTCTTCTCCTTATCATGTTTCAAGGACTATCTTGAAATATTAGCTGAATGTTCGGTCTTTTCTAATTAATGATAAAATTAAATATGGTGTTATGCAAAATTTAAAAAAAATGAAAATAGCCAGGTTAACATAACATATATTTAAATGGGCGTGTACAGTGTATAACATCATTTTCTGTCCACTTTCCACTTATATTAGTTTGAAAATACCAGCAAAACTGTAATGGGATGTCATCTGAACACTTTGTATATCAGTCAATACCATCAGATGTCAGCTATCTTGATTTTATCACAGAAGTTGCTTCCAGTTCAGAATGAGAATAATGGTACTTGAAATTATACACACTGCTACTCAAAAACTGCCATTTCTCCAAGTTGTTAGTTTTGTGCTTGACATCACCATTCATTTTGGCTCACTGTTCTGCTTCTGGTCAATGGCTTGTGTATTATCATCACCTCCTGAATGTTTTTCATAGAAATCACTGCTGCAGTAGCCTTACCAATATGGCTTATATCCTGCCAAGATTTAACAGGTGGCATGCTTCCTAAGCCTCTGGGCACCTTCCACATACCCAAACTATCAAACAGCTCAAAATGAGCTGACTGAAAGACAAGTTTGGGTGCAAAGCTCTTCGGATCTTTATTGCTATTGATCAATACACTCCTCTGAAGTTTTTAACGATCAAGATTCGGCTTGTGCTTTCCTTTGTTGGGCAGATAAGTTTCATTTGGGATAACAAACATCCATTCTCATCCATTCTCTTAATTTTGTTGATATTTTATTTCTTTCCTCTAAAGCTAGGGATGTTGTGTTTTAATAGACTGTCTCAAGACTGTAATGTACAGTTAAACAAAAGTTTATTTGTTGTCATTTTATATACATTGCGAAGTAACTGAAAAAATGTTTTTTTCCTGTTGAGAAATTGTTTATTTTTCTTTTGTGAAGCTGCCATGGTGTTTTAAAATGCCTTTTACTGTATTTTTCTGACAAAAAAGTAACCTTTATGGACTGGTGGTGTTTCCTGGCAATTGTTGCTTTACTTCCTAAGAAAGAAGTACCTTTTTCAGCTTGACCATTGAACAGATTACCGGTCCCACAGTCAGGCTTTCTTCTATCCACAGAAAGAAAAGTTAAGCAAACAGACTGTGTCACCACAGCAGGCTAACAATTTACCTCAGCCACTGGAGGGTGACCCTACTGGGGCGATTTGTTGCACATCAATACACTCATTGTTTACTCCAGATCCCGCTGGTGCAGCACCTAGAGCCACAGTAGACCAGGGGGGTAGACACATCCTCAGAAGCTGTTTGAGTCCCCTCAGTGGGCAACAGGGAAATGCACACATCACACACTTGTTGGTCTTGGGAGAGGGAACATGGAATGTTTCCTTGTTGTGGCAGAATGCTGTGCCCATCCCTGGGGTAGCAGCTGCTGCCATTAGTAAAATGGTTGGCCACATGTATCTTGTCAAAAAGAAACAGAAAACCGAGCATGTATCTACTACTCTTCAAATTTCTTTAGATAGGAAGTGTTTACTAGGTCTGGCTCAGGGTTTAATTAAAGCTATTTCACCTTCTAGCAAAATATTTCTGGTAAAAGAAGGACAGATTCATCTTTTCCTGAAGAAATTCAAGATTCTGAATCTAAGCAGAAAGATGCAGGGATAGATACAGGGTTTTGTTCCTCAGATTTCTGATTTAGACTAAGAAGACAGTTCACTGTCATATTTTCCCTGTGGGAGTTTCCCAACATTAACACCTTTATTTTTTTCCTCCAGTCTGCATTACCAGACTCTTAATGATTTGTAATTTACACACCTCATACATTAATATTTTCTTCCTTTATAAAGTTGATTCAACTCATTTATCTGCTAATGGTAAATTCCCATCCAACATTCAAATAATTGCCTGTACTAGAAAAGGGTGTCCCCTATTACCTTAGCTCTTTAATTTAACTGATGAACCTGTCATGCACCCTTTTCCAAACCATGATCATCTTACTTGTTTTTAATGGTGATGAGATATGTATCACAGCATTTGCTGACAATGTTCTCTTATACTTACAAATCCATGTTATTTTCATATATTGACTAGTTAAATTAATTGCACAATACAGCATTCTATCAACTTATATATATATATATATATATATATATATATATATATATATATATATATATATATATATACAAATTATGTAAATCAGCTTCATGCCCCCTTGATAACTGTTGATTTTTTTCAGTCTCTTAGTTTTAAAAAATACTTTTTTTATATTTGAAGTATATTGGTATTAGCTACTCAGCTGATAAAAAAATAGAATTTATGTTTTCCATAATGTGTTCAGATAATGTAGATTATATTTTAATCTCCTCATAAAATGCTGTATTGTCAAAGTGAACATATACATGATTATAATCTCCCTAGTCAATAATTCATCTGTAAGAATTCTGGGTGCAGTATTTCAACAGATAAGCAAATTAGCTATAGATTTTATACAAAATAATGAAAGCCATAGGCTAAATCCAAAGACATTATTCTATCTGAGGGAGAGGCATTAATGAAAACATACTGATTTATGGCTCTACTGTTTTCTAATTAGACTCATTAAATTGTTGAAAGTCTCAGATATCTGAGATGACATGAATATTTTCATAATGTGTAATGTCTTGGATTACTTTTCTGTAGGAACCACTTACAGTAGAGTCTGCACTGGGAACTCCAGATCACTACCTTGTTAATAAATATCGGTCTAATACTTACAAGTTACTAAAAGCGCTATTCACTTTGATTTTAATTCACTGAAACTAATTCCTGAACTTCAGTTATTCAGGGAATTCCCAATTTGAAAACTTGTTTTGAATAACTGCACAGTACCATTATACACCGATAATATTTATTCTCATTTACATTAGTCAGAGGTTATGCAACAAATGATTTTGTTAACAATGACAGATTGATATCTTCTGTTGTACTAGGACAAGACATTTACTCCACTTACTCTGAGACTTGATCTCAGAGTAAGTGACTTACTCTGACAGCAGGTCTTTTGGAATCTGTCTCCTGTTGTAAATCTATTTATAGATAGGTCTTACAATGGGGTAAGTCACTTTCACCGAACGGTAGCCTTTTGGAAATGGGGTAATATGCTGCCTTGGAAGCCATGGAGAAACTCCTCTTAGAAAACACAAGTTAAACTTTGTCCCAAATATCAAACGTAATTAAGTAAGCTTCATAATTTATGGAGCACATTCAAGAATATTCTGCTAATGTTCTAATTCTCTGCTTATATAATGTTTTGAATAAAGCATATTATTTTTTTAAAGTTTAAATAATATGCAAATTAAATTTTCACAATAATAGTTTTTGTGAATTGTATGTAATCTGTAATCAATAGCACTGGTACTCATTGACCATACTTGTTATATTGTTTTTTGGGTTTCTATGTTTTGATTTTAATGTCAGTGTTGACCAAGTCTTAGAATGAAGAATCAGTAAATTGTGTTTATTTAGAAAAAGAAATTAATGTGAAGTCCAGTGTGTGCACTTCAATCCATATTCAAAGCATATGCATAAAACATAAGAATAATTGCTTATTAAAGTGATTATTTACACAGGGAGCAAAGTTTGCACACTGTGATATTGCATGTATATAAAAGAAACATCCTTAACAAGAACTCTGACCTTAATGATACACACACACATACACACATACTGTTCAGCAAACACCTGGTACTTCAAAGTAATACGACTTTTGATTTAAGTTCATAATGCAACTATTGCTCTTTAAAAACTGAGAATAAAATATGTAACCTGTTCATAATGAGAACTAATACATTTTAATTTTACTCTCTTTCCAGTTATCTTTCACACCAACTGCCAATCCAGTTAATTTGTGGCTGTTTCCCAAACAGCCTTCATTGATAAAACATTGCAAAATGAAATGTCTTATAGCTCAGGTACTTAACCAGGGTAGGAATGTTTGAATTAAAATATATTAAGAAAACAAGTATAGGTGCAGTTCCTTTTCTTTTGATCTTTTTAAATATAAAAATCAGAAAGTACTGCATTATAATGTAATACAGTAAAATGGTCTGTTTGCATAGCATACACATACTTACTTTTTTTAATTTCTCCAAATCTTTTGGGTTTCTAATACCATAATGGGAAAGGACCCCATTCCTAAGTCAAAGTACAATTAAAGTTCATGAAATTAGTATTGTTTCAGTCTTTGATGTCAGCCAAAAGTGATCTTTGCAGCACCTACAATGTGAACAGTAATGACTCCTGCAATTCGTATGGGGTTACATGTGCTGGTAACATATCTAAATACAATTGTAGATTCTTTTTTATAAGACCCGTTGCTCCTACTACTATTGGAACTGTCTGGATATCTTTCTTTTACATTACTCTTGTTTCTGCCTGCAGATCCTGATATTTTATGACTTTGTGTCTCTCTGTACGGAAGACACTATAGTCATTGGATGTGCAATTTCAGTGATCAATGTTGCTTTTGTCTTCTTTTCATGGACCACTATATCTGGTTTTCTAGCATCTATATTTTGAACTGTTGGTAATGAGTGATCTCATGTGATGTAAACTTCATTGTTTTCTATGATGCTTTGTGGTTCATGTTTCCAGTGTTTTTTTAGTCACTTCAGTACCATAATGTTTGCACAATCCCCAGTGCAACAGTCTTGTCACATTATTATGCCTTTCAGTATACAGTCCTTCTGCCATCAGTATGTCACAACCAGCAACAAGGTATGTGACTATTTCCAGTTCGGTTTAGCAAAACCTACATTTGTCTGTTTCTCCCACATATTCAATGTACTTTGTAAACCAGAGTATATGTAGCCCACTATCTTGGGCACCAATATTAACCTTTCATCTTTTGGTTTGAATTCGCCTCTCCTTAACCATTCCTCCATTTGTTTCTGATCATCACGAGGTTCTTCTAGAAGTTTTCTATACTTGCAACTATATTTATGCATTTTCCACATTTCTTGCCTTCTCATCTGGTCCTTCACCTTATATTTTTTCTTTTGTTTTTTTAGCACATTCAGTTGCTGCTTGATTTTTATCTATTTCTGGTTTGATTTCCATTCCTGCTTGACGCTGATATGTTTCTGCTAGATTAAGCAAAGAAGTCATCTTAGCTTTATTCTCTTCTTGTTTCAAAACTTTCACTACATTTGGGTCTTGTTAGGTCAGCATATATGTGCGGAGTCCCCCAATTGCAGATCTATACATGTAATCAATTTCAAGGAGGCCCATCCCTCCTTCGGAACGGTGAATATATAATCTTGGTATGCACTGATTTTTATAAATCATTTGGTGAGCACGAAGCATCCTTCTTGTTTTCATATCTAATCTATCCAACACATTTTGGGGCCAGTCAATCACTCCAAAACTGTAAGTTAGTACAGGAAGAGCAAACTGGTTTATAGCTTGGATTTTGTTCCTAGATGTCAATGCTGTTGTCAAGACGAATTTAAGTCTTCTAAAGTATTCCTTACTAAGTTTTATTCAAATGTGTTCATGTTTTATTGTTGATCCTTCATCATTTCCCAAATATTTATACACTCCCTCTTGCTCAGGTTCTTTTATTATATCACATTCTTTTCCCAAACTAAAGTTTTCCTGGTGCTGCAGTTTTCCTACTTTAAAGGTTGCTTTTGCACATTTTGCACAATTACCATAAGAATATATTAATGAACACTAAAATAAATGTGTATCTGAAGTACTAGCCTGAAATGATAAATAAATAATTGGGTGCATGTTTGACTTAGTCAGCATCATTATGAAAAATCGGTGAATAGGTGAATACTAATCTAACTCTTTGATGAGCCTGTTGTTATATAGCTAATTCATATGCCTGATATTTGTACCTTAACACATATATTCCTGGGATCTATTCGAGTGAAACTCCTTTAAACTGCAAAAATGTCCTTGAACCTCTCCTTCTTATCAGAAACTGCTCTGGGTCTCCAAGGAGAAAAAATACTACCTCAAATAAATTTTCAAACGCACTAGAAATAAATAAGGGATGGCTTATTGCATAATACTTTTCACTAGTAATTATTAGTCATAACTACATATTCACTGATAATTATCATGTTGCATCTAGTCTGCTGCTACACAAAAATGTATCAGATCATTAACGCCAGTTTGGAATATTTTGATACTCCCAGGATGACTGGAATTACAGTTTCAAAAACAGCTTAACAGAAGTCATACCTGCAAAGTTGTCAAAGAACAGTGGCAGGAATGTCATATAAAAGACCAAGGGGAAAAGCGAGTTACTTTTATATAAAGAGACAGTAACCAAGACAATATCTAACATTATTTATATTTAAAAGATGTTGGTAATAAGATTGTTTTTTTTTTCAAGTTTCCTGAATAATTGAAAGGGAATAATTGGTAGATGTGATGCTTGGGCATCAGCAAAGACTTTTTCTGAGTCCCAGACTAGCAGCTGCAAGAGAAATAGTATGGGCTGGGCGTTATATCAAAATTAGTGACACAGACTGCTGTGATGAGATGGATAATGTCACAAATAAGGAAAATAATTAGTGAGCACAATAGAGTCTGGCCTTGGATAAAGTACACTTTAGTATGTTTGCTTCAGCCATAGTTGATGGGGTAAAAGCCAGAATTAGCCTCTTTAATGACTGTGTAAAGTTAGGTTTTAAAAGAAGAGGGTTGAAAGAAGCTGTGTACAAAGAAAATGTAGGCATGGCTTACAGTGTATAGTGAAAAGAAGCACTTAAAGCTCATTAATGACAAAAACAATATACTTTACCTAGGCAACAGCAGCCTTGGTGTTATAAGCTGGAGGACTTGGACTGATGTCAACTGAGGATCAGAAAAATCTGAGGGTGTCAATATCACCCCAGTTACACTACCCAGGATCAGAGTGGGTGGGCAATTGCAGAAACTAAGAGGAGTGTAACATGTATCCTCAGCTGTTAGATGAATTAATCAAAGAAGTGCACAGACAGTGATAGTTTGCCTTAATAAGGTTACAACTTACTTGCTGTATACACTTCTGGAGGCTGTACAAGGAGAAGACCATCAGGCTACCAGATGTAGATGGAAGGCCATCAGAAGGGTGCATAGAATATATGGGAAAATATATGACCAGACACTTGTAGAATTTTATCTCTAGTCAATAAACATCAGGTGTCAGGGGACTTGTAAATACACAAGACTATGTCAGGGAGATGTCGAAGGAGTTTGCATGAACAAAAAGGATTATGGAAGAGGAAGGGACAGGTACCCAGGCTGAAGCCACTAGGATGTGTCTCCTTCCTGGATCTGCAAATGTACATTTTCAAGTAGTCTGTGGAATGAGTTAGACAATTATGCCCTGATGGGATAGACTGTGCAATGGTGAGGCACTTTTTGGCCCTGTAATTAGCTGTTGGCCTCTAAATTGCCCTCCTCTACAAGTCTTGCTAATGTCATCCACCTTAAGAGTGCTGGCTGACAGTCTAACATCAGATAAACTCTGTGGTGCATGCAATAAGTACTGCAACCTCTAGTGTGTAGCAGTGGATAGGTAGGGGATCTAATCTTACAACGCTGTGTGTGTGTGTGTGTGTGTGTGTGTGTGTGTGTGTGTGTGTGTGTGTGTGTGTGTGTGTGTGTGTGTGTGTGTGTGTGTGTGTGTAAATATATCCCCTTGCAGCACTATGGACATGCCCTGATGGGCTATACCTGTGCCATGGTGAGACACTTTTTCTCCCTGTAACTACCTGCTGGCCTCTAAATTGCACTCCTCTGCAAGTCCTGCTGATGTCACCCACTTTAAGAGTGCTGGCTGACAGTCTAACATCAGATAAACTCTGTGGCTCGTGCGATAAGTATTGTAAGATATAGCGTGCAACAGTAGCTAGATAGAGGTTTTAATCTTACAGCAGCCAACTTGGTATGTGTATGTATATCCATACCACATCCATATGATAACCTTTCTAATGCACACATTGGTAGGGTTTTGCATTAATTTACTGGTTGTGGGTGATGTGGCCTCCTAAATAAATGACCACAACATGGCCTGCTGATATCAACAAGCATTATGTGTCCTACACAGATAGTACTAGCAGACATGAGGCGTGGTGTGTACATTCAGTATTGTCCTCTATAGTGTGTACCACTACATAGGTAAGTGTTTCACTGTACATGCAGCCAACATGCATCATATGTGTGTTGTGGAGTCTACTTCATATGGCCTAAATTTCATTTGACTGAAATTCTTTTGACTGAGACCAAAACACTGAAACTTCAAAAGACTGAAAACTCATTTGACTGAAACTCATAGCACTGACACACTAAATTAAAAGGTATATGCCCTTTTCCCCACTGCACTGTGATCCTGGAGTTAGTATATATAGTTAGGGGGTGAGTGTGGGGCATAGCCCCACACATTGGGGGTGTGGGGGTGAAGCCCCCCATATATTTTACGTAAATATTATTTTCTGCAAAAAGTTATTCATTGCAGTTCTAAATATCCATGCGTATGATTTAAAATGTATAAAGTATGTGAGGGGCTTCACCTCCCCACACCCCACAATATGGGGGGCTGTGCCCCCACACCCCTGCAACTATATATACTAACTCCAGGATCACACTACAATGGGAAAAAGGGCATATACCTTTTACTTTAATGTGTCAGTGTTATGAGTTTAAGTCAACTGAGTTTTTCAGTCTTTTGAACTTTCAGTGTTTTGTTCTTAATCAAATGAATTTCCGTCAAATTAAATTTAGGTCATATGAAGTAGACCCATGCTGTGGCGTGTCCTGTATGCAGTGACTGGAAGTGCTGCTAGCCTGAATGTGGCCATCTGTGCATGTCAGGCTCTTTACATAGGCATTGTACATCATGTCACAGAAAAATAGGAGATGTGCACATCAGTAGCATGATGGCCATACAGCCGTCACAACTGGAGACATCACTGCCCCTCATCACAGGAACTGCACATATTGCTCAAGTCCATGAGAGATGCAGCCACACCTCCAGTGTTGAGGTGACATTCACCCAGCCAATCATACAGATGGCATGTGTGGAGGTGCAATGAGGTGCTACCAGTAATGGGGTCTGTGTCAATGGTGAGTTATGTCTGCTACACAAATGTTTCCAACAAATATATGCTACTAATGCCACATAGTGGGTCAATGTCCTTAGTGTGACTAATCCATCTACTATGCTTCCTAGAGATAGGCAGCACATACAATCATGCTGGGTCACACCTTGCTCTGTATGCAAGGTACAGATCACCTATGAGTACTCTGAATGGCACAGGTGGCACTGGCATGCATTTCAGATGAACAGCAGTGAGCACATACTGAAGATGTCATAAGACCCTGTGAGGGGCCATACCATCATCTGCAAGTGCCACTACAGTTAGGAAACGTACATCAACACATGACCATTGCAGTCAGATAGTTGCATGCTGTGGGAAGAGTATGTGAAGGGTATGGGTATGTCACCTACTGTAAATGTGGCCACAGCTATGAAATAATGATTTTTGCCATACCACTGTACAGACATGTTGATGTGTGGCACAAGTTGTACACCTGTGTGGCTGAGTCTGCGTGGCTACCTGTCACACCTAAGTATGTACATCACATGTAGGGACTGCTGTGCTACTAAATGGGGGTGTAGGCCTTCCCAATGGAAAGGATAGTACATAAATATGCGATTGGGGTTGATGGCCATTACTATGTCACCAGGCATGTATTTGTAATACTGTCATGCAATAGACTGACATAACACAGTTTCTGTATGAGTGTTCACAAGTAGCAAGCAGCAGCCAACATTTTTAGCCACAGGCAGTCAGTACCCACTTGTACAATGGTGACATGCAGTCCAAGCAGTAGAGGACCCAGGATTGTGCCCTGTTGAGAACTGCTGCTTACAGAAGAGCTATTGGAGTCGGATGTTCATATAGGTTCATAGGTGTTTACTAGGCTAATGATCACAAGGGCCTTTTTAAGCCTAGCCATGCATCCCAAATCTCTGACAAGTTCTGATAACCTTGATAAGTGTAAGCAGGGAACTGGGAGATGAACCATTTACAAGTCACCTCTGTCCATTAGAGACATAGGTGACAAAGCAGGGATACATTTCCAGTTCCCCATCCAATTGTCCAAGTTGCATTGGAGTTGGGTCAGGGAGGAACTCTGCTTCACATGGATGGGAAGCCTGTTCCATAGAAAGGGTAGTCTCTGGGATACATACCTATCTCTCCATCAGGTCCTATTTATATCACAGGCAAGGTTAAAGTCTTTAGAATGCGCAATTCTAGTGTTGTTTGTTTTGTGAATATGCAGGACATCCATCAGAGTGGGGTGTGACAATGGCATGTATGCCAGGCATAGATCTCCTCTCAAAATCCTGTAGGGGCAGAATACAGGGATAGGGCCTTGAGGTGGTCTGCATAGGACATGTTACTTATGCCTTGTATTCTTTTAGTTTGGAACCTGTGTGGACATTCCAGTTGTTGGATATGCCTGATTAGGTACATACCAAAGGGGGCATTGTACTCAAGGATAGGTCTGATGAATGCCGAGTACAATGGAACAATGACTTCCTTGGACTTAGATGCCATATCTTTGTTTATAAGTTGCACAACATAGAATGATTTCCTCACCACTGTAGAATGTCCCTACGTTGCATATGTCTGCCATGAATGGGCCAAGTAGTCACCCCTACATTGACAGTATCATGGATGCCTAAGTGGGTGCTTTGTACATGTTGACTGAATGAGTGGTATAGTGAGATGGCCTGGCTTAGTCTGAGTGTTGTACGCCCTGATGTATCCCCACCCATGTCCCTGCTGACTGTCATGACAAGGTTCATGGGGATATTAGGGTAGCAGGACATGCTACAAACTGTGTATGCCATGTAGAGACTGGTATGTTAGCTGATGTATATGCAAGTGGCTGAGAGTCATGGTCTGGGAACATACCATCAGGAAACCCATGCTGCACTGACACCACTCACCAGTGAGGTTCGCCATCCACCATTGATGCCATACCCCTTCTAGGTATACCCTCTCTGCAGTCACAGACACTATCAGTGACCTCTGATTGGCACATTAGCAGGTGGTTGCATATTACTGGCCATCACTGACACCCATGCAGACCCAACAGTTATCCAGGATGGTATAAACCACAGTCAGATGTTGTCTGTGACCATGACACAGAAGGCATGCCAACCACTACACATTACTATCCTGTGGGATATCATCCACCCCAGCACAATCTTGTAGTGTCTGCACACAACACACATGGGAGCCATGACTCATGAAGGTATGGACACACAGTGCTGTACCCTTCTAGGGTTACTGTTTAAGGAGATGTAGGGATGCATTCACTGTTGTGACACCAATACCGGCAGGTTCCTTATGGATGCAAATGTCAGACTGCCACTGCTGCACTGAATTTGGCAGCCAGCAAACCATCATTGTGTGCAATGGCACCCTTGCCATATCACCACAGAGGCATAATGTACAACTGTGGCAGCCACACAGTTGCCATGATACAGCAATCCACAGTGTAGATAACATGTCCTATGGTGTCTGTGTTATGACCATACAGATGTAGTCTGTCTACTAACTGCTGTGATGGGGATGTGTATGTCCCCATACAGGATGGTGCCAAATCCCACTATGTACCCCCAGCATTGCCATGACAAGAGTAACATATGTCCCAGATATGCTACACTCCTACAACATATACGTGGTAGATATAGTATATACTGGGGAAACTGCTAAGTGACACAGACAGTACACCCTGCATGACACAGGCCCCCACCATGCATGTAAAACACACATATGCTGTTACAAGCATCATGTGCAGGTTATACAATGGGATGCAGAATATGACAATCATAACTGATGTCCGCCACCTGTCTGAACCGGACACAGGATATTTATAGATGTCATTTCCATCACCACACCTTTTAGATTTATAGGTGTGGAAAACCCAGGTGACATGTTTCAAGGGTAGCAGACTTTATCACAAAGTATGAATGCATGATTACGCTGACTGCCCCCATTGTCCCTGTTAGACTGTTATACACATATGCACCTAGGGAGACATGCACGTATACTGCAGTACTTGCTGATGATATATTTCTGCTGCACTGCCATGCCGTCCTGTGCTGCTGTATTTCCAGCATGTGTCCACAGTTTATTCCCTCAGATACCTGGAACAGAAAGATACACAGATCCATGACACAACTGTCATTCTGTAACACTACTACCAGTACATCATACAACATAAGGTACATAAAGTTTGGTGTGTAGTCATGGCACATGCCAGCATACAGTATCTGCTGTTTACCACAGCAAGTAGCATGGCAACACAATATTGCAGTACACAAGTACATGTCAAGTGTATCAGACCCATAGGTTCAATTCCTTGCATCAACGGCAAGGATGACAGGGATGTGGCACAGATATCATCACATGTACAGGGCGTGGTGTGGGGGTGCTGTAGGTCGAGGCTGTGCCAAACAGTTGACAGCATGCATGTGAGTCAGGAAGGGGTGTGGGTTAGATGGGCTATGGAGCGGTACCGTGTATGTCTGTAGGTGACTTGAATGTGAAAGTGGTGTTTGAGTGTGTGTGCATGTACACAGTCAAGCCCAATGTTAGCCCTAAACATGTGCATGTTGGACAGCTGAGGACCATACATGGTAGAGTGGACAGTTCACCATCTCCAGCCATGAACACAGGAAATGGTTCGGCCAGGAGTAGCACTGGCACCACCATGCCCAAGGTCAGATGTGGTGCTAGTAAATTATGGTGATTGCTGTCCATTAGGGTTGTGTACCCGGTGAGACCACCCAGGACCATATGCTCATAGCCTGCCATGTTGTGTTGTGGACAGCACACTTCCCTCTGTAACACTGGAGGTACTGTTTGCTTCATCAGACCATAAACAAGAAATCACCCCCCCCCCTTTTTATACTCATGCAAATAGAGCTTGAATGACCATCTTTCCATTGTTTCCAAGTTGAAAGCTAGGAGATTGCTGAAATGAACACATGAAACAAAATTGACATCACTGAACTTTATGATGTTAGCTCTATTTTATTTTACTTGATTCTATGTTATTTTATGCTTATTTTATATGCATCTTAGATGTATATTTTACTTTAAGTGCTTTAATTTAATAGTGGGGAGGTGCTTTAAATATAGGATTGATTGTAATTTGTTCATTTGAAATTTGATTATTTGTATGAGTATAAAAATGAGGGTTAGCTTGCTTGTTTATGGTCTGATGAAGCAAACAGAAGTTTGTGCAAGTGCTTACCTGTTGTAATTTACTTGCAATAAAGGGATTTTATCTGGAAATAAGATGTGTGGATTCATAACTTGGCTTGGTTTGAGACTGTAAGCATTCTGCCATAGCTGTTTTGATATTTGGCTGTATTCATTCCTTTTTTGTATTACTGAGTGGCAGTTAGGACCTTGAGGTTTTTTTTTTTTTTTGTTTTTTTTTTTACAATGCATGTTAATAGTAAATCATAACCAATGAATAAAGATTATAAATAAATGAAGATAAGGGGTGGGTAGAGAGAGAAAAACAGTCCATTATTTACATTTCAGGTTATATCCCTGACAACAGGACTACTATCTACTGTACAGGTCTGTATTTTCTTTATGTGTACAGTGACTACAAGTCTCCTATAGCTGATGTATTATGTACATACCTATCAAGCTATTTGCATGGGACACTATGGGCCAAACAGTAACAACTGCAGGTACACAACAACACAGCACACTTGCACATCAGGTGAACCTATATAACAGCCAAGGAGTTATGTGGGCTGAGTTGATAATACTTTTCAAACCAGGTAATCACTTTCTTGATAATCCTCTGACAGATAAATTGTGCAATAGTAATTATAGTACATGAAATCATGACACTAGAGAGACACGTCTATGTACAGTACAGACACTAACCAGCTGTCATGCCTTGGTTGGAAGGCATGGGAATAGTACCCAGTAGCTGTTACTGCAGGGGACGTCTGCATAGAATGTGTTAATTCAGTGATCCCCAGCTTTATTTGCTCCATGGACCGGGTTTATGTAATTTTTATATAAAGATTTTTTATCAAACTGTGGTATCCAATATATTTAATTGGTACTAATTAAGTAGCAACAAATGGATTTGTGCTTACTTTTAATAGTGTAATTAATTGTAATTGCTAGGCTGTATTTAAACAAGTGATTTCAGTTATGATGTATTCTGATGAAGTTCCCTGTGAGGAATAAAAGGGCTTAATTTCTTTTGGTATTAAAAGAATTTTATCAGTGGTGGACTTTTTTTTCACATTTTTGACTTGTTTGGTGCTTGGAACATCTTACTGAAGCTGCCTTGATTGGGTCCAGTGTGCCTTGCTAAGTTTACAATTGGTTCTGCATTTGTTCTTTTGAAAATCAGCCTTCCCATTGGATTGTTTAGTACTGGTTTCATGTAAGACAATTTTCCATGGACCGGCCATCACACATGCATAATAAAGTGCATAATATTTATTTATTTATTTGAGATTTGTTTAACAGAGAGGATCGGCTGGACATTATCATGCGAGACCTGGTGAGAAAAACCCCAAAGTACAATAAAATGGCAATTGGCAATAATTACCATAAAATAAAAAAGTGCACATTCTGCTTAACAGCATTACATTCATCTACTATGGTTGAGGGGGTATGTAAAACTAGAGGCACCCTTATTAACTGTAACTTTATAAAAGTAATATTTAAAATCTGTCCATATTATTTGGCTCTGTCTATCAACTGTACAGATTTTTGCAGAATGTCCATATTTTTGAGTCATATTTTTGGTCTTTTTCTCATAAAATTGTTGTTTCCCACAAATCAGTGGCAGATGACTGAAGTTTTAAGTCAGAAAATAATGACAGAGAGTTGAGTTTCTCATTTCATACCCATCTGAAAATTTATGCTAATGCAAAACCTGTATTTCTATCTACTTTCTGTGTTTGTTAAAGCAGTACTTAAAAGTGTCCCTGTTTTGGGGCCTTTGCTCACCATTATTCATCACTTTGTCCAAATTTCCTGATGCAACTGGTTGAGAGGTATGTGTCCAGATTTATTGTGCAGAAGGTCGGGTGGTGTGGTCAAGAGGTAGACCAACCTCTTTGCTGCTACCAAGGATCACTCTCACTCTTCACTCTCCCACTGCTGTCTCTCTCCCTCTGTCTCTCTCACACACACACACACACACACACACACACACACACACACACACACACACACACACACACACACACACACACACACACACACACACACAAACACACACACGCACACAGAGTCTCTTTTGGATGTATGCACTTATTCACTTACACATCACTCTTACTCACATCCAATCTCACACACACAGTCACTTCCTTATTCATACCTGCATTCACTCACATTTTGTTCACACTCTCTCCTGATCTCTCATGCACACAGTCACAGCCTCATTCATATCTGCATTCGCTCACACATTGTTTACACTCTCCCTCAGTCCCTCACAAACACACAGTCACATCCTCAATCATACCTGCATTCCCTCACACATCTTTCACACCCTCTCCCGATCTCTCTCACACACAGTCGCATCCTCATTCATACCTACATTCACTCACACATCGTTCGCACTCTCTTCTGAGCTCTCAAACACAAAGTCACATCCTCATTCATACCTACATTCACTAACACACCCCTCTCACTCTCTCCCTGTCTCACACAGGCACAGTCACTTCCTTATGCATACCTGCATTCACTCACACATCGTTCACAGTATCTCCCGATCACTCGCACACAAATCACTTCCTCCTACTTGCTTGCATTCATTCACACATCGCTCTCACTCTCCCAGTCTCTCACACACACAATCATTTTTTGCTTTCATGCATGCATTCACACACACACACACACACACACACACACACACACACACACACACACACACACACACACACACACACACACACACACACACAGACTCTTCTACTTTCATGCACACATGCACCCACACACATGTAGACAGACACATAAATACACGCATACACACATTCACTTCTTTGTTTTACTCCACACTTGATGGCCCGGTACCAAATGAACCATGGATGGATCCGCAGCCCAGTGGTTGGGGACCACTGTCTTAACTGACTGCAGGAACTTTGAACTGACATTCCAGGAATACAGCCATACTAGGATTACACAGCTTTATTTCTGACTGAACATTGCTGATGAACACATTCTTGCTATTGATTTTAACTGTCTGCGATTATATAAAAAACATAATTATCTACTCATAATATGGGCTACCTCACCCATTTACCTGTAGTTCCTGTGGAGAGAGAAACTGTGAGAATTACATGACTGCTATTGTAATATTTACTGCTACATACCTCTGGACTGTGTGTGGCAAATGTACTATTTATGGGGAATTTAATAGACTGAGCTACTGAATCACTGCTGATTACTGAAAGACTGATATTTGTCTAGAGCTCACCTGGAACCATACTATGACTTGATAGTAGTACTATAGTGTTATACTAGAATGCAGTGACAGTAGAATGCACAAGCATGGAATACAAGCATAACACAGATAGTATGTAAGCTTTATTTCAGTATCAGCAATGCAGGTGTACACATTTTCTTGTTAGTGGATTGAAATATCTGTGAAGTCATTAAAAAATATCAGCTCATGGAGTGGGCTACCTCACCCATATACCTTTATTACTTGAAGTCTCCGGATGACAGAGCATTATGTGACCAATATTAGCCGAGAGACAGCCTTTGGCAGTACTGTGAGTTAAGTAATAAAGTTTGCAGCCATTAGGTTTGTATCCTACAGCTATTGCCGTGTTAAACTTGACTGCAACAACCTTACCTTACAGACTTAATGCATACAGCTGTACTGCGATGGTTACGACAAGACAATCTTAATGTACACCATTTTCTTGCTGTTATCTGTATTTTTCTTGTTTTTATTGAACTACAATTATTATTCATTTTCACTACAGATTTAATCCCACATTTATTGCACTCCAGACTTTATTGTATATATGCTTTTGCAGTGTGAATGATTTATTCTTTCTTGCTTATTGCACTACAGTTAGCATAATACATCTGTACTCACCACAGTCGTGGTGCAACCTGACTCCACATTGTGAGCCCTCTCAACTCCAGCTGTTGGGAGAGAAGCACACCATTATGCATACCAGTTTTGCAGACATTCACCTAGCATTTTGTTAAGACAGCAGAAAACATACTTTTATACTTGTGGGGCATTCCCTGCCCTTGCTTCTTGGACCCAGGTCCAAGGCTTACTTCTTTCGCCTTTTCAGGTCATCATGGTGGTGATGACACTGCTCACCTGTGTGGGGGATAACAGTAACACTGGTGAGTTCACTGGCCTACCACTCCCAGGCCTGCCCATTACACTCTGAGCCCTGGAAACCTCCCTGCAACAACCTATCATCATGATGTTTAACAAGAAGCCCAAACATGACCCTGGACTCCAGAATGCCCCATCTCTGTGACCGAAAGCTTGCACCTTCTCCTGCACCACCAGCCATATCTACAGTAGATAAGACTCCAAAGAATGATGCAGATTCCTGCCTATTGTGCTTAATATAGGCTGCTTTCCTGCCCTTACACATCACTGAGCACCATTCAAAAAGGTGCCACATTGCTTAGCAGTCCACAAACCAGCCAAGCAGATCTGAGTTGAGTGCAAACATGCACAATTGTGGTTTAATTGAAGCTGAACACCACACAGACATAGGCAGCTGTTAACATATTTATGCGGTGCTTAGCAAGTTTTAGCATAGTTGAGCAGAGTGCATTAGAGCACAGTGCAACCATATTTTAAAATGGTGTTTATAACATGTACAACAAAAATAGATATGTCTTTTCCCTTCCATGTATTTGAACCCTGGAAATACTACACATGAACCAGTAACTCTACCCATTTAGCTACATGGCTATTAAGAAAGATGGTATGCCTTCACATATACCACTGAGCTACCTGTTAGCAGTGCTGAGCACCATGCCACACCATGCAACACACATTTATTCATACCTTTAAATAAATAATTGGATTTGGTTTCTATTTTTAGATGTCTGGCTGGTATCTCCTATCGGATTCGCTTCAGTAGACTGGAAGCCCAAAATCTTGAATTTTAAAAGGCTGAGACCAAAATATTGAAAGTTCAAAAGACTGAAAACTCAAAATATTGAATCCTAGCATACTGAAAACACATAGGATATCAGCACTTATTATAGTCCAGCATGACTACATACAGAAACAAATAACAGAAAGAAATAAAAGATAAACCATTTAACACTTCTCCAAGTATAAGCAAGGGGGCTGTGCCCCCACCCCCCCTGCTACTTAAATGGGTCTACTTCATAACATTTGAATTTCATAACATTGAGACCAAAACATCTAAATCCCAAAACACTGAAAACCCAAAACATTGAAATTTCAGAACCTTGAAAGTGTGCTTCATAGCATTGAAAACTGCAATGCATATGTAAATAACATCCTCTCCACCTATAACAACACCTAACAAACACACTTTCTACTACATTTATGCAGGGGGCAAGCCCCCCTGCGCCCCCATATGTATATATAAGATTGCATTACAGTGGAAAGAAATTAATTTCCTAACCTCACTGTATCACAATCACCATACACTGAGGTTAGGAAATTAACTTTTTTCCACTGTAGTGTGATCTTGGAGTCGGTATATTTAATTTAAATGGGGTGTGGGGGGTGCAGGAGGTCTTGACCACTGCATAAATGTAATAGAAAGTATGTTTGTTAGTTAGGTGTTGTTGTAGGTGGAGGTGATATTATTTACTTGCACAATGTAGTTTTCAATGATATGAGGCACACTTTCAATGTTCTGAGTTTTCAATGTTTTGGGTTTTCAGTGTTTTCAATTTTTGATGTTATGATCTCAATGTTATGAAATTCAGTGTTATGAAATTTTAATGTTATGAAGTAGACACCCTTAAATATATCAACTCTGAGATTGCACTCCAAAGAATAAAATGGCAAAAATACATTACATGTTTCATGACTGCCTGTTGAAACCTTAGTCGTGTTCCCTTCTAACTTGCTATACTACAACGTAACTCATGTTAGTGTAGTGAAGTGCAATGTGGGAGTTGATATATTTAAGTAGCAGGGGAGTGGGGGGCACAGCCCCCCACATTGGGGGTGCAATTATATTGGAGAAAAGTAATATGGTTTGTCTTGTATTTGTTTCTGTATCTACTTCTACTGGAATATAGCAGCTTAACTTGCAGCCACAGTTAGCCACTACACCTCTCCCTATACTGATTCAATATCTGTTTTCATCTGCTCTCCTTTGGCAGCACACCATCTTTAATATGCATGACGAGGGGGAACCATGGCTGTGTACATGAATACATTCCATGTAGGATCTACATGGTGCCTATATGGAGTTTATTAAATCCTGAGGAAAGTATAAACTGTTTTGGGTGAGTAGACAACACAGACATAACTCACACCTTTTTCCTCCTAATTTTAGTTTTCTACTGATATTCTTGCAGCTTTAAACACTGGGAGGGTTTCATAAAGGTTTCCACAAAGTGTAGACTCTATGACTAGAAAGCACAAAATGTGATAAGAATGTTCTTGAATACATATTGTGTGCACTTAGTGTACACTTAGTGTAGGCTTTATTGAATCTTGCCCATTGCGTAAATGTGTGTGCAGAAGCTTAAACAAAGCCTTCTTGATTTCAAGCAGTGACCTTTTTTGGCAAAATATGTCATCAACATTGTCACATTACTCAAAACAGTTTTATTGTATAGTGTCTGCAGCTGAGCCTCTATTGGCATTTTTATTATCTCTAGCCAGCATGTCTGACTTAATTAATAGCTATTGCCATAGAATTTGTTAAGCTTTGTCTAAACAACTAAGCTGGCATTTAAAAACACGTAATATCGTGGTACTAAATTGACCTGGCTTCACCCAAATGTGAAATTACAATATTGTAATATTACTTGGTGCTTGATCATTAAGCATTTTCTTGTTAGCCGGAGTTTGAAAATCCATTTTCTGTTTAGAGAATGTTATGTGTTAACTTTTGCTGATATTTATTGTCACATTTTTGTGGCAACACAGCAAGTGATGTCTACTTTCAGAAAACTTTTAAAAAATACCCCCAGATTTACTATTCTTCCATGCAGGACTAACTTAGTTCTGCATGGAAGCAGCCATTTAGGAGCAGGACGGCAGCACGCCATGCATATTAATGAAGTGGTGCTGCCTGATCTCCTAATCTTACACAGAGCATGTACGAGTGCAGAGGATGTGTCTGAGAGCAGAGCTCTCAGAATATACACCCCCCACAATGAATAACAGTAGAAAGGCCAAAGGAATGAGGGAGATTGCTCATAGGTGTCTGCATATCCCCAGCAATATTCCCCAATGTGTACAACAGCAATAGTAAATAGATATAAAATAAACAAACCCTTTTTTTTTTTTTTTATGAACCCAATTAAAGCTAACCATAGGTGAGCGGGTGTGCCCATCATTTAGCTATGTTTAATGCAGCTTAAATGGCTGAAGAGGATGACAAGGAAGATATATGAAAATGAAGCAGTATAGCAATAGTGTAGTGGGCAGAGCATTTGCCTTACAAGGAGGCATTCCCAGTTCGAGTCCCACTGCAACACATTCCATTTTCCATGTGAAATAAGTTTATGAACTTTTTTTGCTTTATAACTTACTAAATAACATATAATTGTGAACTGGAGTATTGCATTAAAGGCACATGTGATGTGCTAGTATCATAATGTTGCAAAGCCCTCAGATAAGCACATGTGCCCCATATAGTATATGTACACAGGAATCATAGATACAGATGGAAAGTAAATTGTGTAATGAATGACAAATCCATACAGCTTCCAAATCAACCACCTTCAAAAGAACCATTAGATATTACTGTCTAAATCAGTGCAGTTGTAAGCTGGAGTAAGCACTAGTAACCAAGTGTAAGCACCAATAAACAGCAGTAAGCATATTTAAGCACTAGTAAGTGTGTTTAAGACTGTTTGTGTGGGGGTAAGCTATGTGCATACAGGTTAAGCAATTTTGAAGCTAACTCCCTCTAAGCATAAGTAACAGGAGGTTAGCATTGCTTACCCTCATGCAAACCCATGCAAACCTTTTTACAACTGCTCAAAAGTGCCTTAAGCACTCTGTATCCAATGGCCCTAGTTCTGCCCAGCAATAAAATAAACAGCCTTGCAAGTCTTGAACCCAGGACCTTTTACCCTATAGGCATGGCAGTTAAGCACCAACCATCATAGCAATACAGATGAATGAGGTATCACCAAACAAGTCCTCACTATAGTAAAATCAAACTGAAACTGTCAAAGGAATCAGTATACAGTCATATGTTCTATCACACACTACATAACATAAATATGTAAAATGGAGTACAGCAGTAAGCCCAGATGTGAGTTATAATTGTAATAGAGTGTTGAAGTCCCCAGTAAAAAACAAGGACCCCATACAGTGTACATTCTCACGAATCATGGATACCAGGCATATATATATATATATATATATATATATATATATATATATATATATATATATATATATATATATATATATATATATATATAAGATGTAATGAATAATAAATCAATGCCAGAAAGAAAATATAATGCAAAGTCTAATGTAAGCAAAGCTAAGCATTGCACAGGTCAGCTTAGGAGCTGTAAGCAATGCGTAGGCCAGCTAACTCAATGTGCCCAGTGTAATACCACTTTAAACAATGCCAACCTTAGGTAAGCAGGCATGTCCATAGCCTAGCCTTTTCAAAAACATCCAATCATGGTAAAGTGTGGCAAATCAGCCCTACTTAAACCAAACAGGCAGGAATACATCTCATAACCGGTTGTAGCTTCCCTTTGCAGGCACCATGTCAGGAAGGGGAGAGGGAGTGCACTTTCAGGCACAGCGCTAGTGCATCCAGGAGTCCAGAGTCATGTCAGGACTCCTTGTCAAAGACCATGAGCAGAGAATGCCAGGCCAGTACCAGGGTTCCCAATATAAGGCCGAAGCCTGGGACCATCTCGCCCCTGACCTGATCAGTGCCACTGGCATACCTTGAGCTGGTAAGCAGGTCAGGCATCACTATGCCAACCTGAGGGGACCTCTTGGGGCAGTGGATCCAAGAGGCTAAAACAGCAGGGGATGTCCCAGCTGTGTGTATCACTCCACTATGTGTGTAATAATTGCCAGCTCATGTATATCATGGATGGGTATGGCTAAATATTCCTCTTATGTCCTCCACAGCTACAAGTGAGCAGTCCATGAACCAGCAGGCCCATGGAAGTTGCCTAGAGAGGTTGCGATGTGAGACAGGTCAATAGTACTCTTGCATGTGCTGTCATAGGAAATAAATCTAAAAGTATTAGTACATTAATTGCCTGTATAAAACCTATATTGTTTAAGGCAAGTAGTGCACACACTGGAGAATATGTAGTATTCAATGATATGAGGCACACTTTCAATGTTCTGAGTTTTCAATATTTTGGGTTTTCAGTGTTTTGAATTTTCAATGTTATGGTCTCAATGTTATAAACTTCAGTGTTATGAAATGTTAATGTTGAAGTAGCCCCACTTAAATATATCAACTCTGAGATTGCACTCCACAGAATAAAATGGCAAAAATACCATTACATGTTTCATGAGTCTCATATAGTTTGTATATAAATAAAAGCATAATAGCCTGACAATAAAGGTCTAACTGCTGGACTGCATGTGTATACTCTGGTATCATATGGTAATGTAGATTTGCAATCATGTAGTAGTACTGTTGTATTAAGCACTGTTACCCACACTGTGCACCATAAATAGAATGTGTAGGAATGCCTGTATATGACTGCTGTAATCCCCATAGACCATTTAGTACAACAGAGAGACACATATACAGAAAACGGGGAAAAGGTCACTAGCAAAATCCGAATAGCACATGCAACTAAGATGTGAACTGTTGTAATTTTAGCACACATAGCCAAGGTTCGAATCCTGGCAGTGGTAGTAGAATGCATATAGAATCATACCCCACAACTGTACAGATATGTCCAGAATGTCCAGTAAAGTAGCCCATATCTGTTGCCTGTCAACCTGTCCCCCTGGGAAATCAGTGGGATTATCCCAGATGAATAGGCAGCAAACAAGAAATACAACTGATTGACACACATCTCTGAGAACAAAGCTGGCACACTAGCAACTCCCCAAGACCTTATGAGAGTAAGAAGCCATGTATGTCCCATTTACACCCCCATGTTTCCAAGCTGTGGCCAGAGTGTGTACAGTAACAGAGTGAGATGTATGTGCATAATAGTAATGTGGAATCTGGTACTGTATGTGGCAACATTCAGGTAGTGCTAACAAACATTTCTCCCACAGGTCTGCCAGATAGCAACACTATGCCCAGAAATACAAGAATGATACCTAGTACTGGTACTGTTTACTTTGGTATTGTATGGCATTATGACTGATGCAGTTGCACTGAATAATAAGGTATTACTCATCACTGTTGCCCACGCTGTCCTACAAAATATAACTGTCTAGGAAATCTGTATAAGAGTGTTGTAATACAAGGTCAGAATGCAAAACCACAGGAGAATTATAAGAAAGAAAGCAGACAGGAGATATACAGCAATATCTATATAGCACACACAACTCTGATGGACAGTGTTTAGGTTGTAGCAGGCACAGCAATGGTCTGCATCCTGGGAGTGGAAGTAGGCTGCATGCAGACTCATACCCCTCAACTGTACAGATATGACCAGAATGTCCAGTATATGAGCCCATATCTGCTGCCTGCCCCTCTGTGAAGTCTGTGGGATGATCCTAGATGTTTAGGCAGCAAACAGGAACTAAAACTTATTGTCACACATCTATGAGAACAAACCTGTCACTCTAGCAACTCCCAAAACTGTTATGAGAGTAATAAGCCAAGTATGTCCCATCTACACCCCAATGTTGTCAAGCTGTGACCAGAGTGTGTACAGTAACAGAGTGAGATGTATGTGCATAATACTAATGTGAAATCTGGAACTTTGTGTGGCAACATTCAGGTAGTGCTAACAAACATTGCTCCCACAGGTTTGTCAGATGCGAACACTGTGCTGCGAAATAAAAACCTTGATACCATGTACTGGTACTGTTTGCTCAGGTATTGTATGGAATTGTGATTGCTGCAGTTGCTAAGAATAATAAAGTATCACTGATCACTGTCACCCACACTGTGCTACATAATATAACTGTGTAGGAAAGCATGTATATGTGAGTGGTAAGTCACTTAAGGTTGAAGAGGGCAATAGTCTAGATATGTCCCGGTACACCTGCATGTGGTCAAGACATGGCCAGAGTCTGTGCAGAAAGAGTTGGATAGCTATGTGCACAACATCAACCTGGAATCTGGGAGTATGTTTAGAAACAGTTAATTAGTGTTAACAAACATTCCCTCCACAAGTATACCAGGTAAGAGGTGTATACTTCAGGTAAAACCATTTCATGTATAATGATGATGGCAGCCATATCACTGTCCAAACTAAGGCTATAGGGTAGTGTAGTAATACTTGTAAGGTACAGATAACAGCACTGACTAGGAAAGTAATGTGGACTACAGAAATATACTAGTTGTTAATTAACACCCCCCCCCACCATATCTCAAACAATAAACTACATACCCACTTAAACCGGTATGTAATGACTCCACTCTTCTGATTATGTCCTATTGGTTGATATAAATTTAAATTTGTTTCCATGCATGTTCTATATTGAATTATTTGAACATTGGTGGCATGGTGCCATCAATGTACCTGCATGCTGTGGTTATTACCACTGTGGTCCCATATATGCATGTGTTCTGTTTGCTATGCAACTGTTCCGTATCTGATGTCTGGGTTAATGGGAATATCTATGGATGCTGTCATACCTAACCCTGGAATGTGTTGACTTTTACTAACCCACATATGATGACAAAATCAAAACATTATAGCACGTTTGGGAAGGCCGGTCCCAGAAAACCCACCTGTCCCACCTCAGCTGGCCATGGCACCAGGCAGCAGCATGTCTATGGCCCAAACAGGGACCTCCTCATCCATTGGTCCTGCACCACCTTTGGTTGTAACTGCCTCAGGTGATGGGGCTCATCCCCCTTGGGAGTGGACGAGGACAGGAACATGTCACCCATCACCAGGTCCAGGTCGTGGTGCATAGTGAGTTTGCAGGGAGGTTAGAGATCTGCTACACCAGCCCGAGGGCCATGTGTCACAACTAGAGGGTTGTCCTGGCTCTGCGACTCAGCTCCCAGCACAGCCACCTTCGGGGTTGTGAAGGTGCAGTGGTGACTGCCTGTGGGTGGGGATCTCAGTCCTACTATTTCCACTGGGGGATCATGGGTTTCCGATTTCCCAACACCCGTCCCCATCAAGGTGTGTACCCCCCACGTGTCATATACCGCCCCTGTATTCATCTTGTTTGTCTTGTCTGTTAACCTACACAACCTACCTCCCCAAATATACCTACTACCCCTCTCCAATATCCCACTCTCACCTTAAAAAAAAAAAAGGGCAATTTGTTCCCCCCAAAAAATATCGCACCAACATAGCTGTCCATTTCGAACATGTGTCCACTGGGCACATGTAATCTGGTCTAATTGGCATCACAACATATTATTGTTGTCCTTACCCCTCTCTCAGGGGTTTGAGTGTCCAAATCTACCTCCAAATGCAGTGTATATGCACAGCTGTTGCTGTAGAAGAAATGGGCAGTTATGGACCTTCCCTACACCTTTCATGCACATCCTTAGATATTTTCCCTACTGTTTTTCCCTCTTTGTACCCCTTTTTCACCACTTTCCTAGCAACCCTTTTTTCTTTTCCTTTAAAGAAATAAGCAAGGGGGTAAGCAGGAGTAAGCATTTTTAAGCAGCAGTAAGTTTAAGCCTGTTTGTGCAGGGGTAAGCAATGCCTACATAGTTTAAGCAATTGAGAGGCTAAATCAGTACAAAAAACTGTAACTGGAAGTTAGCAGTATTTACCTCCTTGCAAATCCACACAAACCCGCTTACAACTGCTTAAAAGTTACTTAATCACTCTGTATCCAACGGCCCTTGTTCTGCCCACCAACAAAATAAATAGCCTTTGGAAGGCTCAAACCCAGGACTCTGCACACCATAGCCAAAATGATTTATCATTAAGCCATGTCAAATATGTATAACTGAGATGTTTTCACAAACATATCATCCAGCCTAGTCATTCAACAGTACAGAAAATGTATTCCAACATGCAGATGTATGTGTGTGTATATATATTAATATCTATGTAGATATGTATGTATATATATATATATATATATATATATATATATATATATATATATATATATATATGTAAACATATATACATACATATGCATTCATCTATAGATGCATATGTCTACATCTATATGTATATATATATATATATATATATATATATATATATATATATATATATATCTATACAGCAAGTTGAATATATGTAAGCAGATATATATATATATATATATATATATATATATATATATATATATATATATATATATCTATATAGATATAGATATAGGTATATATGGACATAAATCTGTGGATAACAATGGGAAAATAACAAAAACATATATGTCCACATGCACCGGTAATGAGGTCGAGAGGCCCCAAACAACATATGTCTAGCACGAATAGATATACCCCCCACAGCCAAACACATCTGCCCTGCAATACGCTGCCAACTGTTGCCGATCCCATAACCAGGACCTAACACGACATGGGCACAAGATGTTAACAGTACTCCATCCCACCTGTATGATATTAGGCTGGTATCAATAACATATAATGTAGTACAGTCCCATAGGGAATGTACAATGTGGAAGCAATCAACATCCCTAGGATACATATACACAGACACATATATTCAGACACAGATAAACATATATATATATATATATATATATATATATATATATATATATATATATATATATATCTATGGGTCTATATGAGTACATTGACATGTCATAACATCGACATCCACTAGTTCGACACGAAATCGCCGACAACTCATGTTAGCGAAACTTGAAATACTCGACATTCACTTATTCGCCAAGTGCAAATTAAATATCCGAAAACAGTGTACTATATAATACACTTGCATAATAGTGTCGATCCACCGCATAACTCTAACACAAAACACATAATATAAACAAGTCCTCACCACGACACTAAATGAATATTAGAAATTGCAAAACGGACTACTGCCATTTTAAACTGACTTGCGATACCATTGAAACATCCAACATTAGAGGGGTTTTATTTACATTTTAAGTAACCTCGCGACGCGAGTATTAAACTTCTACAGTTCCTCTCTATTTGCTAACTACCTGCATGTGTTTATTCAATTTTGATTTGTGCAACATAGTTTTATTTAGTGCTCATGCATTTTGCTTGTTTGTCGAACAAGTAAATGTCGATCATTTCAGATTTCGCTAATACCAGTTGTCGGTGATTTCGTTTCGAACTAGTGCATGTCGATGTTATGACATGTCGATGTTCTCATATAGACCCATATATATATATATATATATATATATATATATATATATATATATATATATATATATATCTATAGATATAGATATATATGTAACTACACATACACACGCAGATATATGTATAGTAAGATATTAATGTAGAAGGTGCAGACAATACGGAACAGCCACTAAGCCTACAGTCACCACCTTACCAACTGGACACTGTATGAGCCACCCATACAAATGACAATTGTTGCCTGCAACATATACCCACAGAGAGGTCAAAGGATATAACACCACACACAGGTCTGCATACATGGGAAAGCTTTATTTGTACACTATTCCAGTTGTATATGCCATGTCATTTTGCTGTTTAGACATTGACATCCATATACATAGAGTAATGCAACTGTGAAACAATTATACTAATACAGTAGTCTGGAAAGGTTTACAAATGTTGCTGTCCAGGCCAAGGCCTTCAAGTAGTGCAATAGTAAAGACAGACTGGGCCACACAATACCAAACAATCAACAGTAAGTAATGCAGATGTATAGTTCAGCAGCATCTATCTACACTCTGTACACAATCCCTACGGGGTAAAGACCTCAGATGACACAATGGGATGTAACTGTTACATAACAAGGCATAACTGACACCATCACAAGCACACTGACAAACAGAACAGTCTGTATGGCAGGAAGCAGTAGGCCTGCATATACCCAAGGTGGATTGTATGGTAATGTACATCCAGATACCTTAAGACAGCTTACCCCTGATACCCCCACATGTTGTAACAACCTAGGTTAGTTACGGTGCATACCCCCCTAGACTCAATAATACATGGCCATATACCACTGTTACATACATTGGCCTCTGGAGTATATAAGGGCACACATGTATTCTGTAGGTGAAGGCCACACATATATGGCGCCAACCCCAATGTATGTGTGGGGGACACAACAGCAGTGGACTGATGGCAGGAATGGCAGCATGACATACATCCCACTACAGAACAACCCCTGACAGCATGTCATATGTGCAAAGCCTGGTATGTAGGTGGAGGACAGAAGCTGGAACACAGGCCCATATATGGAAAACTGTTGTCATATATTAAGCAAGTTACTGGTGTTACAGGATAGTCTGCAACATACCCTTAGTCAGGAATTTGAAGTTAGAAACAGAAATTGATGTAGCCATGTACTGATAGCACTCAACAGACACACTGCCAGTAAAGTATCTGACACAAGACCGGTGTGGTGGACAGAAAAAACATAATAGGCACACCTCTGGCCACCAAGAGGATAGGCCCACAGCTGAGAGTGATGTAGATAGTTTGCATTCCAAGTTAAACTAGTATGTACACACAAACTCTGTAATACCAGTACTATACCATGCATACAACAACTCTACTCACACTCTGTCTGTAGTTCTGGACCCTTCTATAAATATGTAGCTGGCCTGAGTGTGCATGTTCTCCTGTAAGAGGTATTGCTACCTGATGTCTGTAACACTGATACCCACACACAGGAAGGATGTCCATCACACAGGAAAGGTAAAGGGACCACACCCACATGATGTAGGGATTTATAGTATGTGGTTGCCATGACAGTGGTAATTGGAAGTACTACACAGCAAGCTGCATGCAGGTAGCAAGTGGAGGACACTGATTCGTGCAGAGGCCATCACTTGATCATCTGCATCACCTACAAAGTCCATGCAGCAATCTATTCAAAACAGCTCAATCCAATTACTGAAGAGAGACAGAGAGAAAGAGAGAGAGAGTGAAAGTAGAAGTGGAAGTAGAAGCGAAAGTCAAAGCCACAGCAGAAATAAAAAAAAAAACATTACTTACATCCTGCAAACCATCCAGAACAGACATCATTCCCACAACAGGTATGTGAAGTATATATGCATGTAACTGAATGTAGTACTTGGTCCACAATAATGTGTTAGATGATGTGGAATGATTTATATGTGCCTTCAGGTGTTGTTGTAATGATGTTCAACTGAACAAATGCTATGGACAATAGTGTGGGTAGTGGGCCATAGTCATCAACTGTGCAGATCAGCACTGACTGACAAGATGTATGCCATCATAGTGTGTGTTGTGTAATGGGAAATATGTATATTACGTGGCCAATTGCTGGTGGTGGAAGTAATGCCATTATGATGGACATGTGAGATCCACAGCCCACCCCTTGCAGGATACACAGTTTAATCTGTGATGTGGCATGCAGGAATGCCATAGGTGTGTAATAAGGTTACCTGCAATCTGATCCTACATATACCCCCTAATGTCAGGCTGTGTTCATATGTGGCACTTGTCTGTGTTGTAGCAAGGCAGAAAAGTGCAGCTGTGCAGGAATGTTTTGAGGGTTTGTCGACCATATGTCTGAATGTACTCCACATATAGGTATGCATATGTGTACATATGTACACATATATAATATATGATCATATATATATATATATATATATATATATATATATATATATATATATATATATATCTCGACATGTATGTCCACAAATATACAGATACCCATGTGCGGCATATATATGAGCACATATATACAACATCACATATATCTACACAGATATAGATATATACCTATATACACATGTCTACATATATGCAAACACACACACAAACATATATGTATGTAAATACATGTCCCCTATATTACTACCACAGTGATGCATGCTACGTGCGAAGAAACAGCACACATAGCAATACACAGAGATATCTACAGCTGGCAGTGTGTGAAACATGGATGGGTATGTCACATGTTAACCCCTTTTTGGGACTACACTACCCTCATTTGTGAAGTATGGAATGGGAATATGGAGAAGTATGGCAGGTATAGTTGTGGAGGTGGTCAGGGTTGGTAGATATAGAGGACAGTCTACAGGGGTGGTATGTGTCACATGTGGTGGGTAAACACCCTGGATGGTGTGTGTGGTCTGTGATGTGGACACCCCATGGGCCCCAATATGGACACAATGGGAACAAGCCTCCCACCCACTGTTACTCACAACAGGAGTCCACGTCCTAAAGGTGCCTGGCCTGGAGGCTGAGGAGGAGGAGCATGTTGGCCCTGTGAATGTGTACTGGGTGCCTCAGAGTGATGTAGCACATTCCACATGTGTCTGTGGAGTCCATTATGGAACAGACCCTGGAACTGACCTCAGGGGACAGGAACATGTCTGTGTGTGCCCACGGGAGAGGGACTACATCCCCTCGGTTGGGTCCACCTGATGTTATTTCTAGACCAGGACATGAGGAGGCCCCAGGGTGGGACACACATGTGATGTGGCCATGTAACATGGGCAGATGGATTTGGAGAGGTGGTTCTTTTGGGTAATAATACATATACATGTTATTGTGTCACTGTTATAGAACATATGTTGGTAGTAATAGTCTGCACAATCCTGGAACATGTCCAACTGCAAGCATATATATACTCAATAACACAGAATGTCAGATGTGCAGCATTCACAAAGCAGCTATACCACAGGCATATATAGAAACATAGTGGCCCTAACAATGACATGCAGGTGAATAGTCTGTAACAGGCCAGCAATAATAGTGTCCTCACAGGGAACATGGCTACAGTCACATAGCAGAAAGTGTGGTACAAAACAATATCTGTTCCACTGGTAGGTAAGCTGTAGCCATACCTAATGAGTTGCATGTACAGTTTGTTGTAGCTGATATGGTGGGGGTGTGGAAGAGATGTGTATTAAGAACTGTGGTAATCTTGCTGTATGAGTTGCTAAGACCTATTTCCATCTTTATGTCTTTCAGCCAAGATATCACATGCATGTCTGCCAACATATTCGGCAGCTGGAAATGAAGTGCTGATCATGTATTCAATCCACCAGTACCCTGTGCTGTTTGGCAGGCCACCAATGACCAGCAGGAGCAGACCACCCTGTGGAATGACCTCGTCCACAGGGTCAATGATGTCAGACTGCACAACCGCAGTTATGAGCTGGTCCGGCATCATTCAACTGATCTGCTTCTCAATGCCCATCAGCATGCTGCTGCAGTCTGGGAGGATCACCTGGCCATGGGGGGCCATGCCATCCATCACCCTCTGACTTATGTGGAGGTGCTCCTCGCCTGCCTTGTGGCACCTGCCCATCCAGCCAGCCACCAACAGCTGGACTCCTTTGTGGAGGTGGGTGCCACCCACACACCGGCCGAGGAGTGTACAGGCAAGGACACAAGGCACATCAGTAGACCAGTGTTGTGTATACATCTGCATTGGTACAGGTAGATCATGCATATCTGACATGTCATAGATATATTGTGTTGCAGCATAGTAGTGATAAACAAATGTCCAGATGTGGTAGTATTGTGGAAATGTACCATTGATGTATTGTAATACCGCACCCACCCTGTAACACTGCAAAAGGTGTGGCCACTAACATTGCATCTCTCATCCTCTTATCTAGGTCCCTCTGGGATGCAACCAAGGCAGCAGTCTGTAGCTGGTGAGTATGGTTTATGTAGATGCTTGTCAACACACCAGGCATGTAATGGTGATGGTATATTCAATGCACACAACTAACACACCTACCCAAAGTACATGCTGTACATGTGCATGTATTGTTGCTGTGAAATGCACAGCATCACAGGGGTGACCATGATGGGGTATTGGAAGGGTATGTCAGACATCTGCATGATAACTAACATCCTGTCATTGCGGACTGTGTCAACAGGGAGTAACATAATAGTGGGAGACATGGCCTACAGTAGGGACATGTTCAGAACAACACCCATATACAGTGCAACACCAGTGTATATACCTGTAGGACAATGGCAACTGCTGCAGAGATACGCTATGGCATAAGGCATTAAAGTAGTCCACATTATCAGCTGGGACTAGTCTGTAACATGTGGTGTTCAGTGTAAGGGACACTGCAAAGTGAAACACATGTGTAGGGCTTACTTGTCATGCATCTGCAGAAAGGCTGAAGGAGGGGGAGTGTCAGCATGACACACCAGTGGACTGCAGCAGGGATCTGAATGGCTGTATCTGCACATAGTCAGATTTAGGACCTGTGGCAGCCATAACTCTACCCCCACAGCAATAGTGTCAGTAGTGTGTGAACACCATGGGATGTGCAGACCTTGCAATCATGCAGAATAGGGGGACATGTGTAGGGCAGATGAAACATACACTGGCAAATGCGGATAGCCCATGCTGGTATACCCCTGCCTGGAGTAGTGACTGCTGTAGTACACACAACAAGAGGTGCGATAAACTCTCATGATAAGGGTGTGCACATATATGGCCACACGGTGTGTATTCATTGTGGTCAGCAGCCGCACACCTAACAAAATCCATACACACTGCATGTTAAAGTACAAGACATATGTCACATATTGGGCTCATGTACTGCTAAGATATGCGGTGATGGCAGATCAAGGATGAGTACTTCAAATCAATAATGGTGTGTAGTATGCTCTGATGGTTGTCAGTATAAGAGTGTTGGATTGGTCATACATGGTCCACTGATGTTGAGAGCTGTGCATCATACATCAGGAATTTACAAATGACATCTGTCCACATATCATACCAGGTATGTGTTACTGGAATACAAATGGGTTGTGAGCATTAAAGTTGACATACCTGACACAGTAGTACACATTCAGCAATGGGCTCTACACCTGTGAGGTGTGGTGCACAGTACATGGCAGGGTGCAGAACATCTGCACAGAGATACCATGTTCATGGACGCAGTGGTATCCAGAGCAAGGGGATTCATCTAGTGACAAAGCACATGCATCATATATGTATACTGTTGTCAGCATGGATTGACTATAGCTGCACTGCATGCTGTCGGGTACCATATGTTATGCATGTTGACAGGAGGACTGTGTGTACTTTCATTGTGCAACCTCATCTGTATGTGTGTGTCTGCATCCTGGTGGGTAGTCAGTTTGTCTGTAGGGTCACTCTGGTGAAGTTGAGGGAGGTTGATTCATGTAGGATGCTTGTGTGCATGTGTGTGTGTTTGTGTGGCTGGCCATGTATGCACATGTGTGATTGCTGGGTGTTCATACAGCAGTACCTCCCTCTGGGATCATGCAATACATGTACATGGACTGCCACATTACACACCAGGAATACCTGTCTTGTGTGTAATTACAGGACAGCTGATAGTATAATATGTTCTGTAGCATGGAACAGGCATCCAGAGGGAAGGTAGACACCAGGTACACCCTTAATATCGCATTCAGCAGAGAGGTCGCCTACAACCCACGTATGCAGCACTACAGATACATTGGGGAAGTACTAGTCAACACCAAGGAGTGTATCCAAATATTACAGGTGTCACATGATAGGCTGAAGGAGCAGTATATCTGGCATGTACTGAGCATTACATACACATGACACACCAGTGCATGATATTATGGATAGAACATAGTAGGCTACACATATAGGGGCCATGCTCATGACGTCTGGGCATACAGAGGGTGCATATTGAATGACAGCAGTGAGGCCATGTAAAACCACTACACACAGGTCAGACAGGTAAGGTAGCAACAGGCCTTGTGTTGTGACCACTGGTGTAGGCATTTAGAGGACTGATATGTTACTGAGTGGTATCAATGTGTGTATACTAACAAGTGTGAAGCAGGATGGGGTACCACATGGACATATACATGGAACTGTCTGTAAAGCCATGGACAGATTGGTATTACGGAGGTGTGTGTGTGTGTGTGTGTGTGTGTGTGTGTGTGTGTGTGTGTGTGTGTGTGTGTGTGTGTGTGTGTGTGTGTGTGTGTGTGTGTGTGTGTGTGTGTGTGTGTGTGTGTGTGTGTGTGTGTTTGTACTGTTAGGCAATGCTGTACTGGTATTAAAGTGCGGTTATTGTTTTTCCCCACAGGTGGCGAGGTGGTATAGGGTCCATCCTGCATGCATTCTGATGCTGGTGTCCATACAGACACCGAAGATGATGATAGTACTGTTGAGGCACAATTGGGGTTGTCAGGGGCTGAAACTGCACCAACATTTGACATCCCCCTTTTAGCCACCCCAACCCTGCACACAGTTTCAGTGCCTATACACACCCCATCACCAGTGACCATAGTGGATGAACATCTGGCGTTTGGTGGCAGTGCACAGGAAAGTATGGTAACCATGCCTACTGTGTCCCATCGCAGAAGGCATAGCTGAATGTCCAATAGGGCACTACATAGGCAGATGTCCCAGGGTGCTAGTGGTAGGGCCGCTAGACATCATGCCCCTGGCAGAGGCGACATAGCTGGTACCAGCAGGCGCATCTTTCAGGCTGTCATGGTGGCTCAGGCACATATAGAATGTTACCACAGACAGGGCCTGAGACTGCAGAGGGCTGCTCTCACATCTGCAAATGACAATGCCTGTGAACTAGCTAGTGCCATCCATGGATTAACTAAGTTCATGGATATACAGTCTGGTGAGATGATAGCCCTCCTCGACCATGGTCTGTCTGTGCTTGAACAGGTGGTGGGAGTGCGGCAATGGCGCGTGGATATAGGCCAGCAGCATCAACAGCTGGTAGTCAACGTGGATGTGCTAGGACACCAAGAGGCTCCTGTAGTGGCAGTACCAGCCCCAGCATTGCAGGGGCACTGTCCACACCACACCACAGCAGGCCACAAGCACGTGATCCTGGCCAGTCCCAGGAGGGGCCTGGTGTCAGTGGGCATTTGTCATTGTAAGGTGAGAGTAGCACATTGAAGCCTGTACCTGGACATGCCCATGGAACCCCTGGCAGACACAATCCATGTGTCCATGGCTGGAGACAGTGAACTGCACACCCTGCCAGGTATGGTCTGCAGCTGTCCATAAACACCTGTGTAGGGCAGCCACATGGCAGAACTGTGTGCATGCATAACCACACACTATGCAAACACATCTAGGCCAACCCCATACCTACACACACCACATCACCATGCCCAGCTCACCACAGTACACCCCTCACCCGCACACATAGTGTCAAATGTATGGCCTACACTTGGCCTTTGGCAAACCAACATCACACCCTGTGCATATGATGATACCTGTGCCACATCCATGTCATTCATACCATCAATGCAGGGACAGGCTAACATGGTTCTGATGCACAGGGTGAGCATACTACAGTGTACCACAGTACTGCAATGTAACATGTTATAAGGTGTAAAGTGTAATGCATATATGGCAGGTAGTTTAGCCATCCAGCAATGATGCATTATAGCTGTTAGTAATACTGGTTGATTGCAGTCCCTATAATGTTATCCATTTGTGTTGTAGGTGTACATGTGTCAGCACAAGGATGGTCTGCAGTCATATTCCACAATGGGTTATGGCACTGTGGTGACACCATGGCTGTGACATATCCGGGGTACAGTTGAATACGTCACAGGTTAATAAAACGATTATTGGTTGTCACATGGACAGCTGACCCCCTGATGTGTGTATACCCTGCATCCTGATGGTAGACCCATCCACATACACATAAACTGCTACTTGTCAACACTGGGACTACACCCCTACCTAGCTATGCAGTGATACTGAAGTGTGTATCTTACATTGCACACACCATATAGCATTCAGGGTGAGGTGTGTCCCAGGTTACATGTTTCATGCAGAACATCCCCAGATATGTACAGTATGCTAATAGAGGATGTAATGGGTGTATATGGACAATACGTATTGTGACATACTGTCATATACACATTAACAAAGACATAACAGTCAGACACATCTGAGATACCAGGGACTATTGCTGCTAACTAACTTGACCATGTGTCCAGTGTGTTACAGGTAAACTGCACACAGCACATGCATAACTGGCTTGGATTGCGGTATCAGTTACCTGTACGTTGATGGTAACAGTGGTAACCATAACGTGGTACATGGGGCATATACTGGGTGTACCTTGGTGTAATGACAGTGTACACAGCACCCACATCCCCCAGTGGATATTGTACTCCCTGAAACCCATGATGACACTCTGCCATACCCACCATTACACATTGGCTGCGACTGCGATACAACCCATAGTATACCCCAATAGTTGTACTACACAGATATGCATCTAACGCACATCCCATACATGTAGTAGGCTGTTGTAGCATTGTCATGCCTCACCTATGGGCAACAACAACACTATCTGCACTACTGTGTGGCAATGGGTATTGTAATAAGAGTATGTGGCCTCGGAATGCTGTACCCTACAGATATACGGACATGCACAACTATACACACATGCCAGAACACAATGGGTATCCCATGCCTATCAACCCATTTGTAAAACACAGTTGTGCTGGTAATGCAAGGCTTGTGTAGCCGGTATGGGGGGAGCTTAACAGGGTACATGTAATGTCTCATACAGCAGCAGCCACAACTGACTATGGCAATGGGTGTTGCATTGGTTGTGAAGGCCTTCATGGAATTCCGAAGTACAGGTGTGCTAACACACAGACACTGCTATACTCAGTCATGCACACGTACACATGTGTCAGTACAAGGGTACATCACTGCAGGTGGTCATAGACGTGTACCTAGCTATTGTCCAAGGGGAGATGGCTTGTGTAGGGGTTGTGTGTATAGTGGTATCTTGCCACCTGCCAGTTGGCAGCAGGAATCTATCGACCAATACTACTGTAGTGACCCTCAGGGTGAGAATGACATGCATCAGCCAATCCTACAGGTGCCTCTTGCACATGGCCACTGAGGTGATCAAGTTGACATGTATGCAACATGCATTATAACACATGGTTAGTGTCTGTGATGGAGACCTGTACCCAAGCATGTTCTGTTGACTGTGGTAGTGTAGTGGAGATACCCATGGCATGTGGTGCATACAGGGTGACATCTGTATGTGCCAGTTCTTACACAGCTGGGCAGATATGTCAGT